>NW_011948416.1:2790452-2895669 GCF_000503995.2 Ceratosolen solmsi marchali | reverse complement strand
TCCTTTTTTTTTTTTTTTTTTTTTTTTTAAGTTATGAGTGTACCAAGATGATAATTACCATGTTTCACACATTATTAACCAGTCACGGCTGCATTTGAATGTTATAATATCGTAGTATTTCTGTATGTTTGCAATCAGAAATAAAATTAATATAAAAACTATTAAAATGTATTTAAGACGTGCAATAATAATAATAATAATAATAATAATTATTATTATTATTATTATTATTATTGTTATAAGATCCACCGTATGTCTATTTGAATTTTATTTTATCGTCATTATCATTGAACAGAGTTAACGTATATTATTTGCATATTGCATTAGTGATGGATTTTGAAAGTTTTTGCCAATTTGATAATAATCACAATAAAGGAAGTTATCTAAATAAAATTGTAGTTAATACCATAATTTAAATATTATTAAATCTACTATTTTAGTTAAATATCAGGCGATTACATCATATTTTACGAAAAGACAATTTATGATAATAATTTATACATATGATATTTAGTATATTTCAATAGAAACTTATATAATTTTAAACTAAGACATCCTTAACAATATATTCATTGTATAAAATATCTTCATTTTGTAGTAAACACATAAAAACATTCTTTTTTTTATAGAATATTTAGAAGTACTCTTGTATTAAAATAAATTTACATAATCATTAGCCATTTAGCATTGTGATTTTCCTTGAAATTTTAAAACACTGTATAAAAAGTTTAGTCTTTTTATATTTTTTTGAAATATTAACAACGTCATTGGTAATCAGAATATTAATTGCATATATAGTTTATCTGTTACTTATATATATATATATATATTATTTATATAATATGTCACTTATGATATAAGTAATTTGTGTTTTTTTTCTGCTTTATTTATAATATTAAGAAATGTAAAAACTAAATACATCATTAATATTTTATTAATCTTATGATGCCATTAATGTTACTTTTCTTTAACTACAAATACCTATTTTGTAGAATTAAAACTATAATAATATAATTAAGATTTTTTAAAACATTTATCAACATAATTGGAACATCGTTTAACATGTAGTTAAAAACATTGACAATAGTAAGATTTATATATTTATTATTATAATTATTAAATTATATTCGATTGAATTGGATTTTCATTGATGTTTTAATTAGTCTTACTAATTCATGCCATATTACACACTAATTCGCTTTCTATAATCTTAATAATAAAAATACTCTAATAAATAGTAGTTTAAAAATTGATAGGAGACACGAATTGTGAAATATAACCAAAAAAAAAAAAAAAAAAAAAAAAAAAAAAAAAAAAACATTGCTTTACTAAAAGTATAAAAGATTGTAAAATAATAATACGTATCGCTCTATACGTGGTTACAAATATTTATTTGTAGTTAGGTGGTATGATTGTATTTTTGATAAATCGATTAATATTAGATAAATTATTTTTCATTAGAATTATCATGTTATAAAGCCTTTTCGTTAGAAATTAGAACTTAATGTACCCGTTAGAAATTATAATTAATTAAAAATGAATAAAAACTTAAATATTATTCCTTTTTCTTTTTCTTTTCTTTTTTGTCCATTTACAAGATCGTGTATATATATATATATATATATATATTAAAGCTGGTAGGAGAAAAATAGAAAAGTACGTAGTAAATTAAACGACTGTGAAGATAAGAAGAAACATGGACGTAATAATATTAAGCTTTACTAAGATCGCCTACCTTAGATACTTCAGGAAATAGTTGTCGAAGTAGTCCGATTGTCCTTTTGCTTCTCAGTGCAGATTCATTGTCAGCTTCGACTACCATTAGTCGATCAAGAGCCTGGAATAATATTTACCTAATTATTCTTAAAATTGTTAAAAATTGCTTAAATATATCTTGGTACATAGATAAATTTTGAAATTGAAAAATGCCAAAAAAAGTTTTGCCGACAACGGGCACATAATGTGTTTCTCGTGTGCATTCTTCTTTAGCTAAAGTAATAAAACTTATTTGCATTGAATTTTTCGTTGACTTTGAATTTCAATGCAGGAAAAAAAACGATTGTATGACCGCTCGCGATATTAAATAAGCTCTAAAGTTTTGTAGTAATTACAAGATTTAGTAGTAAATAAATAGAAATTATTTTTTAACTTTGTTTTTACTCAATCATTAGACTCAATTTGAATACTTAATTTTGACGATTTACATTAAAAACTAAGATTAAAATGAAATTACGAGCACGTGTTTAATAATAATCGAGCCTTATGAATACATAGAACATCATTTGGTTTTATACGTGAAAGTTTTTAATATATATCATATCAAATATTACGTCATGAATATACTATGTAGGACACATTTATAATCATCTGGAGTAATGCATGCTTTATCATTATTAAATAACAATTATAGTAAGCTTATGCATATACGTATGTCTGAATAATGGAATTTATTTGCTAATTAAATGATTGTATTAAAATGTTTTTAATGTGATGAAGACCTTTTTGTATGTCGTAATTTTTATAATTAGAATTTGATAAATTTGTAATTTATAATTTAACATATTTTATCCACAGAAGCTAATAATACTGCTTTCATTTCAATTAAATATTAATTTTGTAAATAAATCCACAATGTTGTTTGCATTATCATACAATTAGGCTTATCAAGTAGGACTCAGTATCGTATTTACAATTTAAGTATTTTTAGATGTTTAAAGACAACAAATAGTTTTAAGATTTTGCAATGATTTTTTCGAAAAACCACAATTTTCGAACATTACTATTTTTTGATTGATATAAATACTTGAATATCTTTATTGTCTTTATTATTAAGTTTAGACAAGTACATTATTAAATGTATTGCTGCAATCTTATTTATTATAATATTTTCAATCATATAATAATTATTTTGCTACCGACAGATTCGATTTACTTGGCTGGCTATTCGCCTTATACAGGTCAATCGAGTACGATCAATTGTTAGTTCAATAAAAAATTTAGTTTGCAATCATACCTTTCACTTATAAGTAGCTGTGTCTACTAATATCTTACGATATTAAGATTAATCGCCAAGTTTACTGATTACAAAGTAATTTTTAACCTCAAAATAATATCTTATATTAGTTTATAGATAATTAAGATTTATAAATATATCAAGGATATGGTTTGGCTAAAGCAATGAAAATCTTAGTTAAACACTTAATAATTATAGTAAATAAAGAGACGAAATATTCAGTTATTATCATAGAATAGAAAATAAAAGAATATACATTATTTTATTAAAATGATTTTTACACTCTTTAATATTACTTTAATACTATTTTCTATTTATACTAATTATACGGATTTATGTAAGTTATGAACAGCATTTTACAACTTATCAGAATATAATTGAGAGCTACGTTAAAGTATTAAAAAATGTTTATAAATTATAGCACAACTTTTGTAATGCTATAAAAATTATTTTTGTAATACTAATGCTTTTAGAGTGTTTTAATTAGATCAATAATGAAATTTTCTTTAATATTTCAATACAATGAAGGAAATATATGATTGACACGCTAATGAGAATGTTAAGGAAAAGGAAGTATCAAGAATTATTTTAATATTTGATTAAAAACGTGAATTTTTAAAAAACAAGTTTTCTTATGAAAAAGCGATAAATTATATTAATTACCACATTTTATACAATTCAGAATTTTTTTATTTTAATAAAATAAATAACAAATTTCAATTATTATTGAAATTAATGTATTTTATTCATTTTTTTTTTTTTTTTTTTTTTTTTTTTTTTTTTTTTTTTTATTAAATATCGTCATAATTAAATGTTATAAAGTTATAAATTGATATTAAGAGTATTTGGCATGAGATATTAATTAATCAAAGAAAATAAAAGAACGTTATATAATTCATGCACTTTTGGATAAAAATGCGTTCGTTAGACTTTTAGTTGCCGATGAAAAAATCCCTGATTGAAAAGCAAATTTATATATTGCATTTATCAAATAATATAAAAATTTATCCATTTATCGATTTATCGTTACGTCACAGTGCTAATACGCGCATCATCGATATCTTACGAAAATATGTCATACGAACGAAATTACTCGGGCTTGAGGAGTGAAGGCTGTTAAAAACAGAGGTTAGCCTGTGTTTGTAAAACATCGAAAGAAAAATCGTAAGGCGTGGCAGTTATAGCGTCGCGCAAAATCACCAATAAGTATGAGACAATCGAAACCAAGTGGGTTGCCTAACATCCCACTGCGATACACTTTACTTTCTCTATACTGAGCTACGGCTCTTCGATAGCCATTCTGCCGCCATTTCCCCGAGGGTCAAGCTACGTCAATTTACCGGCTGCTACGCACGATGCTCATCGAAGGATTATCTACTTCACTGGCTTTATCCGTAAGAGGAGTGGGATTGAAGATTCGCGGAAAGTGAGCTGTACCTTACGGTTCGCTGAAGAAATGCCAATTTCTTTTAATACATAGGCTTTTGTGCTTGGTGTGGCTAGAAATTAGTTCTTTGAAATGTCCTGATCTTGTGATTTATTCTGTCGTGCGTGAACGTTCGCGTTTAAATAAATTATGAATCACTCTTTAGAGATCTGAAGAAACATAAATTAACAAAATTTTATCAAGATCAATATTTATAAACAGTCAAAATATTAAATTATATATATTTTTAATTATTTCTCATTTAATATCGCTTCTATACTCGTGTTATATTAATATTTATGTTAATAAACAACCGTGTCAGTTAAGTTTTTTTTAAATATATGTTTTTTATATTTGCATAAATCAAGGTTTTTTACACCGTCGTGTTTCTACTTAAGTTTAATTGCTAAATCGATCAATGCAAAAACGAAATTTGTTGAAATACATTTACGTAAATGATCTTATTTGCAAAATCTGTTATTATCTATAATCAACAAGTTAATAATGCACGAGAATAAATTGTATTATAAAACATTTTTTATTTTAACTAAATATTTATTATAATATTATAAATATCTTATATATTTCATTTTTACATCTGTTTTAGTAAATCTAAGATTTTGAAATGATCTTTGAGAATTTGAGGAAAGAATTTTTAATTTATAGAATTCAATTCTTCATCATATTCTCGCAATATACGTAATAACATGTTATATAATTGTTGAAAAATACATTAAATATTATTTTTTTTATTTGAATATGAGTCAATTTTAGTTGAGTTATAGCGTAACTCAATTCACAAACAGCACGCCTAAATATTAAATAAATACTTGACTATAATCAATATAGTATAATTTAAATTGAATAATATTATCTAGTTTACTTCAATTATTCAGTTCAATAAGAATATTATTCATAAATAATCTCAATATTTTATTAAATCTAGAATTTAATCGTCTGATATACAACGCAAATAATAGAAGTTTCATCTCATAATATAATATTATCCTCTATATTATCACGTTATAAGTATATTTTATATAATAAATTTTATTTTATATAATAAGTATTATAATATGTATAAGATTGTATTATTAATGATATGAATATATATATATATATATATATATATATATATTTAATTAATTAAAAATAGATTAATATTTAGTAAATACGTTACATAAATAATGAGTTTGTAGATGAAAATATTCTGCTTTTTTATTATGGCAAATAAAAGAAAAATATTGATGCAAAAATATTGAAGAAGTTGAGCCGAATAATAAAAGCATTAAAATATTATAATTACAAATACATGTAAACCTATTTATGTGCGTATTAATATGTTGGCATATGTATATCTATATATGTATAGCTTCCTATGTCATATTATTCTTTTCTCAGGTATTAAACTTATTATTAATTAACAGGTAAGTAAGGTTATTAGTGCATATTAATAAACAGCATTGTTAATTATTTCTCTAGAAAAAAAACTACATTAAATTTAATTTCAATATAGTTATGTAAAATTCTGACGATATATCTAATCTATTGGCGATATACCATTAACTATAATTAATCAATATTTTTAAAATTTTGCTGTTTTTTCAAAAAAAAAAAAAAAAAAAAAAAAAAAAAAAAACAACAACCAATAAATATTAAAAAAATTTCGTGAATACTTATATTTATTTTAAACGACTATTTTTCAAAATTTTATAAGAACTTATGAATTTTGTTATGAACCATTCATATGTAATTGTCATAATTAAAAACAACTATCGTGTTTAAAAATAATTTAAAAACTTTTTATTCTTCTGCCTTCAGAATATTGACATTATGGTCTAATATTTTATATTACAGACATATGCATAATTATGATATAAGTAATATAATATAAGTAATAATTATTAATTTAATACAACATTTTAAAAATAATACATATTATGAAATACTATATTGTTAAATAAAATTATAAAACTATTGTTATGTTAATTTTATTAATAATAAATTATATTAATAAACTAGAATTGTACTTTTAACGGTGTAATGTATACGTGATTTTAGAAAGTTTATGAAATTATATGTATATTCAATATGATGTTTGTGGTTGGTAATGATAAATATAAATATTTGTATTTTTGCTTATTCATATTCTCCGGTTGATTTTTCTCAATTATAATATAAATTAAATATAATTGCCAACACATGCTGAATTTTATTATTACCATTTAACTTTGCTTGCTTATTGTACTAAAGTAATTTACCTCTATAATCTATCAATGACAAAAGAAAATAGCGTGATTGAAAATATAAGGAAAAATTTAGTTTGTATAAAGTTTATAATAATGAAAAACTCTTTTGCAAAATATTTCCGACATATTTACATAAATGTCTTATAACGTCAAATTCCTAAAACGTAATGTATTTATATATTGTAATAATTAATCTGTTTACTATTAATACTATGAGTATACTTTTTATTCAACATGTATAAAGAGATTACGGAAGAAATAATCAGACGTAAAGTGTCATTTTATGTAATAAGAAGCCTCCAACCAACGATTTTCATTTGTATATATAATCCTAAAGGCCAATGTAGCAAGAAAACGCAATTGATCGATAGTCAATTCAAGTGTTTAGGTGCTCATGACACAATGTTGTAACGACAAATCGAACATATCAATTAACTATTTGACTTTTATTTCTATGTTACTTTATGCTTCATTTACCAGATATTAGTTTAATTCATCGAGAGCGGATAACGTTTGTTTCATTCATATGTCATTTAATTTCTCATTCGTTACTACTCATTAATTTCTTTTCATTCGTGTTTTCATCGTTCTCATCGGCCTACTAACGAATACATTTTGAAAAGTAGACAAAAGTCCCGAGACGAAGAAATGCATAAGGAACAGAACTCGATGCCGTCGCATGCTCGGCATCGATTGTGCGATCGATCGATCGATGTAATGGATCGATCTATCAGGCTACTGAAAATATGTCTCAGTGCCATTTGACAGGTTAGAAAGCGGCACGACAGCATTGCCACCGCATCGAACAATTAGTTCTAGTTTCGCGGCTGAGAAATTATGCAGCCCTGTCGAACATTCTGTCGTCAAGCAAGTCTTTCATTCCTATTGTCGTACTATATTTATATGCAATTATGTATTTTGTAATTGTCAAATTTAAATTAATTTTCCACATCGCTAGTGCAGTCTTGTCGTTTTCATTTATTTTTGTTTTCACGTTATTTAATTTATTCGCCAAAAGCATATTCAACATTTACTATTTCACTATAAGAAATTTTATAATCTTTATATCAAATCATCGAATCGTCTAGTAAATATTTTATGCTGAAAATAATAATGACATACACGTACATTAAAAATTAAATATGTAAAACATAAATTTATCTTACAATTTTCAATTCTTTTTACAATAATAATTAATTTTCTGAATTTTTTATATCTGTTAAAATGTTGCTTAACGTATGAAACGCAAAAATTTATTGTGCCATTATATATAATTTTTAATAAAAAATGAGAATTATAATGATAAGCTCATTACTAAAATCATTGAGGATAAATATTGTTATATAGAAGGGTGTCAATGTCGCCACTGTAAGCGCGCGCGTAAACACACTAATATAATGCCAAATGAGAATCGACCTTCTCTTTTCTTGGTGAGCAACCGATCTACTCGCACCTCATGAGCGTTCGATACACGTGCCATCCAATTTATTCACCTGAAAATCATTGCTTGTCTCGTAGTATGCGCCGATCCTTTCATACATATTAAAAGCTGCCTGTAGCTATCGTCTGCCGATGCTTCATTTACACTGTCCTTAGTAATTTATTTTATATACGATCTCTAGCTTCAGTTGTGTATGTAGATATAAGGTATTATTTTAATGCACTTATTCAAGGTTTAGACAGCCAATTTGGGAGTAAGAAATATTAGTCAGCTTCAAGGCGCGTAGGACGTATGACTTGATAACTTGATTTTATTATTTGAATGAAGATTTTTGTATGCAATTTACGAGGAGTATGTTCCTTAAACGAATAATAAATTATCTGAGAATTGTGATAATTTTCATTTGATGTATAGGCGAATCTATTATTATCAGTATTTGGATAATGTCAACAGAGCCTTAAGCTATATTAATTAATGGATTATTTTATTAAAGTTTAGCAGGAAGCTATAAATTGCACAAAAATTCTAACTTCTAACTCTTTATTTGTGTATATTTGGATTATATCTAAAAACCTCGCCTATATCACTGTTATATATGTCAAATAAAATCAAAGCTCATAAGAATGATGTATCGCAGTCATAAAAGTTATTTAATATTTGTCAGTATTGTTAATTATATATATATATATATATATATATATATATATATATATATATCCATCCACTGATATTCTATTTTCGGTTAATTTAAATCTATAAAGCCTTTCGTCGAACACGCGCAATCTTTCAAATTGATCGAATAGTATTATTCGGGTGAAATCGCTTCAGCCTAGCGAAACGAAAGGTGGGTTCCGTAAATACCTGGTAGATTCGGAACTCGCGCGAGATAAATCGATTGTTTAAAACGAAAGCCCTGTTCTTTTATTTGTAAACGGAAGAATATTATTGAGTTACATTTTTTGGCTTTAGAAAAATTCATCGTCACGTTGCAAAATAGTATTGCATAAACGTAAAATGTGGCTACTACCTTTATGGGTTCACAATTGTTTCTACTCTTATTTCGAAATATTTCTTAATAATTCATCTATCATAAATTAGTCTATAAAATTCCGTATAATACATTGAGTTTTACTTCGAATCATTACATACATAATACGGATTTTATTTATTAATACTTACTAATAATGTCAATTATTTATTATCATTAAAAAATTTTTTGTTCTTATTATAAGTCACATCTTTAAAGTTATGTTATTTTCATTTCAATTATTGTATATGTTTTATGTGTGTGAGTGCGTGCGCGCGCGCGTGTGTGTGTGTGTCTGTTTAATATAAGCTTATTATTGGGTTTATCAAATGAAAATGTTTAATAATTTCGAGGACCTGTGAATTCTCAGTAACTCAGTAACAATATTTAAAAAGTTTTTCATAAAAGAATGATTAAAAGCCTCACAATGATTTTGTAATTAATTATAAATAAATTTCATTTCCATTTTCTTTTAACAAAAACAATTTTAACACTACTCTTTTGATTGTGCTACTAGAGGCCTTTTTTTCTGTATGAATAATATTAAAAATTAAAATTTTCAACAGTTTTACAAGAAATTTTTCTAGCATATATGATTCTATATCATTAATATAATTAATATATTTTTTATAGAAATATATAATAAAATATCCATGTAAAGAAAAAATATATAATAAATATATATCTTATAGAATATATAATATCTTAAAGAAAGAATATCTTACGATATTTTTACCATTTTTATAGAATCATGAAAATACATACTTTTTTTTTTATAACATATGTTCTAAATTAAAAAATTCAATAATATTTTATTCCCGCATGCCACATAAATGCATATAAAATGACAGTACTTTTAGTAAAGGATAATTTTATGTTAATTTTATGTTAATTTTATAGTAAATACGATAAATTTATATTTCAAATTATTACAAAATTATTTTGTATTTTGGTATGTAGCTTTTAAAAATAATTCCAGCTCTCTTTATAATTGGTACATATTTAAATAAAATCAGTTATGAACGGTTTGAATTTACCGATGATTACTATGAAATATACACTCGATAAGAGTTCACATGAACAATTGAGTTGCATTTTTCATCATTCACTCTATCGTGTTTCTCCTCGTTTTACTTTTACAGTCAGTACACGTATAATGACGTTGACCTTTTAACCACTAATGATTTATCTATCGCATACGCACACAGTTGTGCACACTACTGCGTACGTGCAGGCAGAGACACATGCACACTTTCCATTGGGTACCGGACGATCGAAGAAAGTGTCCGAGTCGGTTCGTTTGGCCACCAGTGAAAGTGTCGAGAAGGTCGACGTTTATATGCTTACGTATGAATTCACCGGAGATGTTAGGCGTATGAATAGATGAGACGTTAGTCGCTTTAACATCTTTTAATTAAGCACCAATTTTCACAAAATGCTAAACGATGCTCTGCTCAATGTTATTTCGTTCGGGTATCCCGAGTACTGGATTATGATTATGTAAAAATTCATGTCAACGCCCATCCGCCATCTACCTTCCTCTTTCCACATTCTGCAAGAGCAATCGACACGTTTATCTAGGAAAGAAAGTTTTACTACCGGGAAGCGATCTTGATCCCGATAGTTTAAGATGAGCATAGGTTGTATGCGGGAATTTTAGAGTCAAGGGTTACAGTAAATTAAGTTAAAGTTACTATAAATTAATTGTTCTATGAATTAAATTGTGGTCATGAGAAATTTTTTTTTTTTTTTTTTTTAAAAAAAATAGATAATCGATATAAAAATATCGTATTATATAAATAATATTCATATTAAAAAAATTTTATTTAAATATTTTAAATAAAATTAATAGTCTAAAACAATTTGTATTACATTCATTTATTAAATACCTGTATGAATATTATCAATTATTTTTGTATTATACAAAAAACATAAACCTCTTTTTCTAATGCATCATTTGTTATTACAATTTTAGCATGAAATATTTTAAATATATTTAATTGTAAATACTTTAACTAAATTATTTTGAAATATATTAAAAAATTTTTCATCTTTTATAATTCTGTAAAAACGAATATTCATAATCTATTAATATATAGATAAACAAGCAGCTTATTCGAGATAAAAGATACATTCCATCCGTTGTTTATTTTAATATTAGATATCAAAAAGAAAAAAAAAATACTTACTAAGCTTACTAGCATTTTCTTGTTTGTTTAAGAAAATTTAATAATCAAAAAAACATTGCTAATAATCTTAATTAGAATTAGATGAACGTCTAAAAATTTATTTTTTATCAATTTCATATAAGTTTCAAAGAATCTAAAAAAGAAAGACTATAAAATTAAAAGATTAAGTTACTTTATGTAATTTTTACGTATTTATTGATTTCGTTGATTAATCAAAAAACTGAAATTTCTGTAAATTTTTTTTAAAAATTAAAATTTGTTGACTGCGATTTTATAAATAAATATCTGTATTATATTAAAAAAAAAAAAACAAATAAGAACTATATTTATATAATAAAAGTACACTCTATTTATATGATTAAAAAAATTCAATTGAATTTGTAATAGCTTATATTAAACTATAAATGTGATTTCACTGGTAAATAATAAAAAAGTATAATTTCCATCAATAAATTTTTTTTTATTATTATCTGATTTATTTAAACTCTGATCAAATCGCAATTTCATAAATAATTTTTAATTCTAAATTTAAACTAGTTATTATTAATTAATAATTCTTCATTATTTAAAGAAAAAAAACAAATGAATAGAATTATAAATATTTTATAATTATAAATTTTATAAATGTTATTCCGATTATATTTTTTAAACGGATGAAACTTGCCAAATGATCATACTTATCCAAAAACATATATATATATATATATATATATATATATATATATATATATTAAAAACTAATACTATTAATGAGACAAATATTTACAAAATTGAATATTCAAGTATTTCTAAGCCTTTCATAAGATAATTCACGGTCACAAGAAATTTCTATGCGATGTAAGAAGAAAAAAAGTGGGAGAAGGCTAAAAAGAAAAAAAAACGCGGAGAGTCTCACCGAAACGGCAAATAGGAAGAAATACGCATTTTCTATGTTACGTAAACTTTTACTTCTTGAATGTTTATTATTTAGAACTTACTATAATTACAGAATCAATTCCCTTTTTTATTTAAAATTCTTACTGTTTATTTCCTTTATCGCTAGCCGATATGTTCAAATAAATTTCATGATTTATTTAAATAATACATTAATACAAATGGATGATATAAACTCAGATAAATAAAAATTCATTTAATATTTTAATATAACCATGGCTACAATATACTTCAATGTAATAATTGATATTACCTGATTTCTTATTTAATCTATTATACTAATGTGTTTCAGAAAATTTAAAGTATGGCATGTGATAAGCAGTTAAAAAAAAAAAAGAAAAACATAAAATTAGAATTAGAAATCAGATTATATCTTAAAGACTTAATTTTTATTTGCACTGCTTAACATTTTGACGATTATACTTGCATCTTATTAAGAATAATCATTTAACAACTTAGTATATTAATGGTCAAATGACATTCTTACAATAGAGTTTTTTTAATTACTTTGTTATTATATGAATAATATTCGTGAAAAGTATTCGGAAAAATTCAATATATGTCTTTGTAAATTTTAGTTTTTGCAAATTTTAATGTAAATTACACGAATTGAAATGTTAATATTAAAATTATTTTAATAACAATCTTATTTTCGGGAACTTTTGTGAAAATACGGAATCATTCAATATATAAATCTTCTTCTTTACCATAATAAATAATGATTTATTATACTGTCATATTATCAATTCAATTTCGTATATTTAATTTTATTCAAAATGCTCAATAATATAATATTGAAGTTCATATTTGCGACGCTAATGGGATTTATTAAATTATTAAAAAAAAAAAAAAAAAAAAAAAAAAAAAAATATTTTTTTTTAATAAAAATAAAAATTATTTTTCATTATAATCAATTTATTTGTTACTGCAAATAGTAACATAATTTAATCATCGTATTAGTGTATCTGCGTAACGGCTTGTGTACTTAGTAATAAAAGGTTACTGATTGGGTTCTCATCCTATTTTAAAAATGTTTTCTATATATCTAATTTTTTAAATCATCTAAATATGTAGATTTCTAATTTTTAAATAAATTTATTTATATATTTTTGATCATCTATTTACTTTAGAAAATTGTTTGACAATTAATTTTTATATTAAAACATTAATATATATTTTTTCGAAATAATTTTAATTGTTATTTTTCTTTATTATCAATGATTAAAGTTTTAAAATATTTAAATTCTCTTTTAAATAAACATCCGATGTTCATTTAAAGAATATTTATTACATTTATATGTTTAGTAAAGAATTTGAGAGGACCGGAAAACGAATAAGTTTATTCTTGAATAAATTATCGATTCCACTAAAAACATTATGAATACATTATCAACTCGAATAAGAATATTGTGTATCGAAATAATTCAAAAGGCACGGTGAAAGTTATTTTGCTGGCGTTAAAGTTCAGAGTTTACTCTTACGCAGCTGAAAATGAAAGTATTATATGAAAATGAAATTTTATACCTTCTTCTTGAATAATGAAAAATTTTAAAATAACGCAGAACCTATGTAAACTTGATTTATTTATTAAATGGCTATGTATTTACACGTATATAAAAGAATTTGAAATAATATCTAAAATATTGATATTACACTCTGTTATTCTGATTTATATATTATCTATTTATCTCATATGATTATTCTATAGAATAACAAGCATAATATCAAAGTAGAAAAAATGTTAAGAGAAGTTAATCAGCTATGTCACTTTGCTTGAATATCACATTACGTAAATGGCAATCCTAACTGTAATTGCGCAGCTACATAATGTCTTGTTTGCGTGCCTTAAATGGTTTAGTTTGATCTTAGAAATTACGAAGAAATGTCAAGACTATCATTAGACAATAACGCAATACTATATTGCCTCTAAATAATATAGCTTACCTTCGATTGAAATCCTTCTTTAGCAATGGGCAGTGAGTTCACTAATGCAGCACCTAAGCAGACCGCCAATATGACTATCGTAGTCTTCATTTTGCTGATTTAATTGGTCCAAGTTTCTGCAATTATAAATCAATCGACAATGAAAAGTTTAATGAGAAGTTTAAATAATTCTTTTTACAATAAGTTCTTCGTTTCGAAATATTTTTGTTGTTTTCATATAAAATGTTGTATTACATTATTAGTATTATGAAATTTAAAATGAGAAATATAAGAGATAAACGATCGCATACTATAATAAGTAGGAAATATTATTACTATTTCAATGTATAATTTCAAATATTAATTCAAATTTACCTAATTATATGTTAAATAGGTGAAATAAGTTAATGAAAAAAACAAAAGGTTGATTTAATTCAAACCGAGTATATTCTAAACGAATATTTGAAAAATAAAGAAAATCTTAGAATCGATTGGAACTGATAAAAAGAAGAATATTTGTTTCATATTTAGCCTGATAATTAGCATCTATAAGGTTTGAAAAAATTGCACATTTACCTAATAAATAAATAGTGAACCTGGATATTTTATATACATAATAGTAATTTTTTAATGCCTACTTTCGCACTTGAGTGCGCACTTCTCCATGTCTATTACCTCTCAATCATGAGAATGAATTAATTTTTATTATCGTTTTCTAAATACAAATACATTCAATACAAATATATTGCTAGTATATTTACGATGTATCAGTAGTTTAATAATTTCATATTTGTAAAACTTAATAAACTTAATAGAATAAACCGAAGTATATCTATAATAAATTGTTATTAACATAATAATATACTAATAAATTAATAGATTAATTTATAATAATATTAATTAATTACTCATATGATATAATACATTTTTTAATATTATCATAAATATAAGTATATTTCAATTAAATAAATATTGAATTTTTTTTAGTAATATAGTACATTATACTCATATTTAGAAAGTGCTCGATATTTTTTATGACTTATAATTTCAATGCTAATTATACAAATTTTCTTACTTTTCACTTAACACTTAATTATGATTTTATTTACATGAATTCAAAAAGTTTTCAAAATTTTATATATATACGTTAGAAGTATAGATATGAGTGAAGCTTCATACGTATAATAAACAGTGGATCTGGTTATATTTGAAAGAGTATCAAAATTAAAAAATTTCATATATCAAACCTATTTAGATCCAAAAATTATGTGCAATAATTAATAAAATCCAATTCACATTTAAATATGCCATTCTAAATTCATGTAATTAAAATATATTATAATTATTAAATTCTATTGTACATATTAATAAGTAGATGATTATAAAGATAGATAGATAGATAAGCAGAGGGAGAGAGAAAGACAGGTAGAGATAGAGAGACAAAGAGTGAGAAAGAGGCAATGTTATTGAATGATCCATTAAATGTAATATACCGAAATGTTAAATTCAATTAAATAATATTTTATAATAAAGTAATGTTTATCTACAATATACCCTAAAGATATTCCAAGTTTTCTATGAATACATGTATTAATATAAAAAGTTTATGTTTAATGAAGAGTAATTTTTTTTACTAGAACCAAAAATTTAATTTTTAATTAATCTAATTTCTAATTTATCATTCTAATTGAATGTTTCTTATAATTATATGCTATATGATTTCGAATGTACTTTATAAGAAACATTAAAAGTACACTTAAAATTAGGTTAATTTTTTAATATATTCTGAGCTTGTATTTTAATTAAACTATTTCATTACAATATATCAAATCACAATAGGCATTATATATGTATATATATATATATATATATATATATTTAAATTTAATCTTGAAAGAATTCGATCTATGAAAAATATAGTAGTAATTCATAATTAACGTAAAAATAAAACTGTAAAAAATTAAAAATATGTCTAGGAAATCTATGTTGAAATTAACCGGAATATATAAATTTCCTAAAACACTATTGTCAAATATCATCGATATACTTGTCATATTCATGATTAGAGAGTGAACAGGAGAAAATTTTAACTAAACACTAAATTTAAATATACGTGATCTAAGAAGCCGTGCATTGAAAAGACATAACCCGCAATTAATTATTAAATGAATATTTAATTGAATTTGTTAAAAACGTTTTATATTTACTTCATTAAAAAAATTAATTTTTATATTTACTGCAAGTCCAAGATGTGTCATAGCTAAAGTATTTAAATTGTATTACATATATGATTGATTTTATTTATACCAATAAAGCATTTAATCGATCAAATATAATTTCTTGTGACAGTATCAGTTGAAATGAATTTTTTTTTTCTTTTTTTTTCACCAATATTATAGGATTTCACTAATATATTCACTAATATTGCAAACGATAATTATCAACACAGCAAAATACTTTCTAAAAACCAAGCAATAGGATATTATTATATTTCCACTAAATCTGATGTATAACCGAAAATTTAGAATACACTTATACGCACAAAAATATTATAAATACTAATATAAAGCGAGTTGATCAATATATCATCCTTCACGTAAAAGTGAACCGATTAATAAAAGCTAAAAGCCCTATTTATGATTTATAATGGATGATATAATGGATAAATTATGTTAAGTAATGTCTCTCATCGGCTAGCGGGCCTGTTAATACGAATAAATATACACTACCGGCATCTCTCAAGCATTAAACTCCGACTGAGATAATCGATAAAACACGTGCGTTGAAAGTCGCTCTCTTCGATCGCATCACAACGATGAGCTTAAGAGCGAAAGGGGAGTGAGACGGCCATTAACACGGCAGCTCATCTTTCTCGCATCTGCGAACT
Organism: Ceratosolen solmsi marchali; assembly: GCF_000503995.2. NCBI lineage: Eukaryota > Metazoa > Arthropoda > Insecta > Hymenoptera > Agaonidae > Ceratosolen > Ceratosolen solmsi. The sequence goes on along the minus strand of NW_011948416.1, from coordinate 2,878,581 downwards.
ATCACTTTCGACGCGACGTTCCACCGCGAGTCGAAAGTAGCGTCGCGCGATCCTAAAAACTTGTTCCGTACCTTCTCAGAGTTAATAATTACGGGAGCAGCTCAAGCCCTTCCATCCCGTATGTTAATATATCATATCATAAATCTCGTTATTAACAAAGTGAGATTCGTCGGATTGGCCTTAAGGCTTTTTCGTTTCGGCTTTGTTAATTTCGCGCCTTACTTTGTTTGTGACGGATTCTTATGGTTTCACAGAGTCATCTATCCTCTCCGGTCTCTCTACCTAATACTGGAATATTCGATAAATGAATATCAGTATAACTGATTGATATATAAAATTAATTTTCCTATAATTATCAAGTAGTAGGTAACAATTTGGTAACAATTTGTAATCGAGTGCTTATTTCTATCAAGTTTATTTGAACTGGCAAGCGATAAATCATATGCATAAATTAATGCATAGTTGTGTCGATTATTCTGCATAATAAATTATATAATATATTTTAATTAATTTGGATTTTTTTAGCAATAATGGCAGTTGTAAAGAGGCATTTGAAACTCTAGTTTGACGATTATGCAATTTAAATTTCATAAAAAAAATTGGATCATGTGCGTTTCAAAGGACATTTTAGTAAACGTTTTTCTTTTCTTTTCTTTTCTTTTTTTTTTTTTTTTATTAAAATACATCGGCAACTACTGTCTATATAAGAATGAAAATTACAAATTTTCACAAATATTTTACTCGTTAATGTTATTCAAATTTTTATTCAATTTATTGTAATTAGCAAGTTAGACATCAATTAATATTATTCATTTCAGCGCATAATGCATATTTTCTATAAACTTGATTTCCTCGAAATTCTATGATTTGCAAAAATTGCTATTATGTAATAAATTAAAGAAGAAATTTCTTTTATAAGTGTAAAGAAAGTTATAGTGATTGTTATTATGAGCAAATGCAAATGACATTATAATTCCTGCTACCAATTATTTTATCACTTTATTATCATTGGATCATCCTCCTAAATTATTTCCTATTCAGTATAAATAACACTTTATTTGTAATTAACATAATTTTTGTTAAAAAACAAAAAAAAATGTATGTTTAATGATTATATAAGAAATAGTAATTAATTTTGAAATTCATATATGCTAATAATTTATTCTGCAAGGTATTTTAATATTATTATACCTGATGTCAATATTATTACAATAAAATTTAGATTTCGCAATTATAAATATTATCCGAAGAATACGTAATTGTGCAATGAAATACAAAATTCTATTAACATTTTACAAATATTTCACTACCTTATTAATTAAACTGCAATCATAATATCTTTTATGAAATGTCATTTGAATGAAAATATGCTAAATATAATTTTTATAAGGTTGTCTTTTAAATAGAATAAATATTTAAAACTTGTCTTGTAAAAATTTAAAAATAAGTTTCGAGGCAGCGTAATAAAAAAAAAAAAATCTAATATTTCAGTATTATTACGTAAATTTGTAAAAATATCGCGTGTGCGGATATATGTCTATTTAAATATATCGTAAATTGAAAGTTGTTTGATGCTTAAAATATAATCGCTACGATTGACAAAAAATTAATATGAACTCCGATATAGTCTATATTCAATGAATTATGGTGTTTTAATTGCCAGTAAATATATTTTGCCATTGTAATTAACCACTAAAGTGTATGTAATTAAAATAAATGTTCATTTTAAATAACACATTGGTTAGACGTGGATTATACAATTACGGACTTTCAAGTTTTTTTTTTTTATTTATTTTTTTTTTTTATAAAGAATATAGTTATTCTATATTGTCGTAATATTTGAAATGCGCCATTTACTTTTATAAAGTTGCTTTAACAGGGGCACGTTAATTCTGATTTGTTTATTGAAAACATTCCAATCTAGGGAGTACGATAATTTTCTATGTAGCTCATTATTACTTCCTCGACGATAACTGCATTGCATAATGTAATTAATAAATAAATAATTATGAAAAAATAGCCATGGGATCCCTTGTCCCCCTTTAATATAATTTCAATATAAAAAATGTCATGGACTGCGTTCTCTGCGTACGTTTGCATCAAGGATAGAAACTTTAACGATTAAACGCGATTTAAAAGTGTTTTAACGTTATTGCGCTAAAGAGAATCGGTATAAATACAAACAAGTGCTCACAATTACACCGTGCACATTACAAATAGGCCAGACGGATCTATCGGACGGTGCTCCATCCTCGATTATCGAGGTCGTTTTGCAATTCGGAGGCCGAATTTGCGCTTTAATACTATCCTAGTGCTGCTCACAATCTCGCATACGCATATGGGCTCTTTTGAGCGTTGAGTTAATCATGAATACAAAGATGGAGAGCGAGTTAGGGAAAGGTTGAAAGAGCGAAAACAGTGAACATGTTATAGTGAAAAGTACGTAGAAGCAGAAAAAGAGATGGAAAGAGAGCGATACTTGAGAGTACGAGAAATAGAGAGAGAGATAGAGAGAGATATATAGATAGATAGATAGATAGATAGATAGATAGATAGATAGATAGATAGATAGATAGATAGATAGATAGATAGATAGATAGATAGATAGATAGATAGATAGATAGATAGATAGATAGATAGATAGATAGATAGATAGATAGATAGATAGATAGATAGATAGATAGATAGATAGATAGATAGATAGATAGATAGATAGAGAGAGAGAGAGAGAGACAGACAGACAGAGAGAGACAGAGAGAGAGAGAGAGAGAGAGAGGTGTAGCGTAGACCTTGATTCTTATGCATTTTATTTGTATGTACATGTTTAACATCCCGATTTATCTCTCAAGGATACTAGTGATATTTATAAAAAATTTGGAAATTATTACTCTAGAATATCTTTAATTACACCATGAAAGAAAAATGCTATACTTTCAACTGGAGAATTTAGAATATCTTTTGAATTTTCCTTACATTAAGTAATACAAAACTATTCCAAATATTTTTTCATATTCGTTTATGCGTATTCACTTGTATGCGCGTGTACACCCGTAAATACGAGTGTGTGTGCGTGCGTGCATGCCTGATTTATATTCATTCGGTAAAGAGATATATAACGAAATTGTTTAACATAAATAACCATTAACTATTTGAAGTCATGAATTCTTGTTGTTCGCAATTCGTATATTATGTTTTTCTTATTTTTACTAGTATTATAGTATATTTTAGCTATGTAGTATATTTACATTATTATTTCAATTACTTGATAATTTTACAAATACGTTAAAACATTAGAGATCATTCCAATCAATGTAATAAAATAATGCAAGTAAAATTTTATTATTTTAAGAAATTTATAATATTTAATTAAAGTCGATTTTTATATCGATTGCTTTTAATAGTAAATATCAAACCTTAAATTTCACTATCATCGCTTCTTACAGATCTACGTATTTCAAATTTATCAATAAAATATTTAATTATTAAAACGATGAAGAAATCGTTTATGCTTTATTAAAAATTTACCGTATTAATGAATAATAAAAGTTGCGGCTTTATTTATCACCTCGAAAATATAAATTTTTTCTACTTCGTTAATCTAGTCTTAACTGATTGTAAATCTGTATTTCAGTGGTTTATGAATGTGTATGCGTAATATTTCTCTCGTATATTGAATGAGAATTCCCTAACATGATCCATTGATTTCGTTCAAGGCTTACTTTGGTGATCGAGAGCGAGTTTCCTTACACGTCCATGCATTAAGTCCTCGATTTTCTCTTCAGACTCATTTGTTCAACTTTTCGCGATAGAACTTTACTACTTCTATATAGAGCATTTGAAAAAAAAATTTTTTAAATAAAAATCAGTGGAAACAACGACAATTTATTAACAAAGTTGCTAGTTCGGCGAAACTTTTAAATTAATTAATAGATTAATAGATTAATAGATATTCAATATGATTTATTTATTATTTTATATTACCATAATATTTAAAGACAGTGGTAGCTTGTATATCATTGGTACACAAAGATTTTTAAAATAATAATTTTAACGAATTGTATAGTTAATTTTAAAAACAATATCAGTTCATTGTTCGAATTAATAAATGACAAAATGAACGTCGATTAAAATCGATTATCGGTACTAATTGTAAATGTTCGTTCAAATGCATGAACTGCTTTTTTATGATTTTACTTGTAATGTAATCGAATAATTACTAATCAATATTAAATCATTTTTTTAAGGTAAAATTTGCCGACTAGAGTTAGATGTATATTGTTTCTATTTGAATGAGAAATTTCATGGGTATACAGAAGTAACTACTTTAAGTAAAACATTCGTTTAATTAAAGAGAATAAATTTAATCCGAAATACATATTATGTAAGCATTATTTTGATAAAATTTAGAGAGCAATACTTAAGACTTTATATATATCACTTTCGAACTGCATACAATAACGTCAGATAAGATAAAAACTCTCACTTTCGATCTTTCTCAAATATATAAAAATGTGCGATCATGTGCGTTCACATACGTATTTAAGTGTTCACGCGTACGTAGGCAAAATTATGCATACACGAATGCGATGATTTTAGAAACGATTCGTCAATTTGTCCCTTCAATTTGATCATTTTGCCATTTCGTTTTCATCACTACAAATTGGAAGTAAAATCGCGCCAATTTCCTAAAGTTTCACTAGTTACCTTCACAGTAGTGCGCGCATTTATACGTGTGCGTGTGGCGCTCAAATTTTCTTTAAGTATCCGTGCGCGCACTGCACGCGAGCCACACGCGCATACATCCATGAACTTCCGCACTTTTGTTTTAGCAGAAGAGTTAAATGACAAGTTTCTGCACGTATCCTCTCCATCCCTTCCTTTATGACTTTTTATATCTTCCAAGACAATATAATTATTGATAAAATTACAGATTCCTATTTTACATCTGTCATTCTGTATCATTAAATTAATTTTCGAAATTTATAAATTATATGAGAATTGAATCACACGTCATTTATTGGAAGTTATTTTATCAATCATAATGAGTATTTATTATTCATTTCTTAAACCGCATAATTAATTTAGATTTTATATCTTAGCGCGAAGAATTAAATTTAAAATATTTTATAATACACGATTCTACATTGCTCAATAAAGTATGCTTAATTTTAATTTTAATAATCAAAAAATTTTCTCAAATAAAAGAAAGTAAAATGAAAATTACATAATTTCTGTATATACATAGAATTTCAGGACAGATAATATTACACTTCTGTTATACAATCGCTAAATTGATTTACCGTGCAGGATCTTTTGGAAAAAGCGATGTCTCGCACTTTCTTTCTCGTATCTCTTCTCACATATTAAAGTACATCAGAACCATCAGTCTCGCTTTCGTATCACACACGTGCACGCGCTCGCAGCTCCTTTTTCTCACTCTTACTCTCAACTTGTGTCTTCAATCGCTCGTGATCTCATTCGCCCCACCCTCTCTCTCTCTCTCTCTCTCTCTCTCTCTATCTCCCTCTCTCCCTCGCACACACACACACACATACACACACTCTCTCTATCTCTCTCTCCTCTCTTTATCGGCTTCCTTCTTTAGATCTCCTTAAAAAACTGAAAACTGCTCCATAGAAAAGTGTAACGTATGTATTGTCCATAAACTCACCACTTGATCGTATATCTATATATATATATATATATATATATATGTATGTATATATATTTATTAATATATATCTGTATTTATACGTGTGCGCGCGTGCGAGCTTATGTTGATATGTACATATATATATATATATATATATATATATATGTATATACTAGAAACACTTGGTTAAACTCGAATCTTTCAGGTTAAATGTAACGAAAGAGCTCTTTGCGCGTATTAGGTCGGTCGTCGAGGCGGGCGATGTGGGGGCGAGGACGTTGAAAAATACTTTCGTTCGTCAAAATACTTCCGATTGCCCGCCGATTCGTGGGAGATGAATTTTAAAATACAGAAAAGGGATGAAGGAAGTAGCCAAGGAGCGGAATATCGCACGCGCCGGCTCCTGCTCGCCTCGACTCACTCTGTGACTATCTGTGTGGCGATGCCTAGTGAGCGGCTTATATCAGCGGGAGGGGCCTCACCACCATCCGCGGCCCACTGCGACGACGACCACCACCACTACCATCACCACCACCACCATCGCCACCCCACCACCACCACCACCACCACCACCACCTTTGGCGCCAGTGAAGTGGCCGGGGTAGAGGGGCGCCGGGTGTCCGCGGAAAACGCCACATTCGAACCTACCTGTTGATTCATATGTTTAACCATTTTTACAGACTTTTTTAGTACGCCATCAATATCTGTTATTTATTCGTCGATTAATGCAAGCATGTAAATAGATCGAGTCCTGTACAATTAATGTTTTACCGAACTTGCGACAAAGTGAGGTAGGAATACAATTTTACCGACCAAGCAATTACAATTTAATTTAATTTGGAAATACATCACTTTAGGATTATCTAGTTGATGAATTTTTATAGAACATGTTAGGAAATCATTACATTGATGAGACAACAAAATTTTGTAAAAATCTATTATTAATCTTTGAAGATTTTATATTTTTACTTATATATTATTTTTGTTAGTTTCATATCATGATTCGTTTGATCTCTAAAAGTGCTTAAATGTCGATAAAATCCCATTGAATTTCACATGAATTGTAAAATTATTTTAGTAATAAAAACACGTGCACAATATCAATATTTCTAACAGTAAATGAACAAATAAAAAAGTATACTTTTTAACTGTATATATAAATTTGTGAAACATATATGGGTCAAGAATTTGGTAACTTATTATTATTATTCATGTATTTTCAATAAATAAACTCTATATATTTTATTGATATTTAAAAAAGAAGTTATACCGCAGCATAACATGTTTATTTCATGTACTAAGCAAAATTGGCAAAAAGTCATTAAGTTATCTTATATATGAAAAATTTTTTAAAAAATGGTAGAGAAGTATTTTACAGTACATTAGTATATTACTAAGCATGATACATCCACGAAAAATTATTTTAATTCTTTACGATTCCTTTAAATGTCCCTTGAATTCTCTTAAAGGTATCAAAATTCATTTATGATTTATTTTGGTTATGGTGATAATAAGATCTTAAAATAATTTTAAATAATTAAAATGCGTTAAAAATACATACAATAGTATATGTAATATAATAAGTATAAAAAAATTTTATCGACTGATTCCTTTACATTCATGGAAAATACTGATCATTTAAATTAAAAACACGTTTTTAAATTATCTCATAAGAAAATTATTATATTTTAATCATGCATGTTTATCAATTAAGTTTTATGCAAATAAACTTCTAAGTATTTGAAGTTTTATAAATAATATTTGTAAATATAATTTTTTATTAAGTCACTTAATAAAAAATATAGATATATATTTGATATTATTCTTTAAAACTAATTAAATAAAGTCAATTTCTCTTAAGAAAGTAAAATATTTGTAACTTAAATAAGTTTTATACAGCATCTTTTAATAACTTTTAAAAACTAATTGAATGATAATTCAAATTGAACAAAAGTAATTTTATAAAGATATTAAATAAATTTTTGACGTCTATTGTTATTTTGATATTAATCGTTTACAAGAAAGTATACCATTATAAACAATTATGCTTCTACTCTTGATGAAATATCGACCATTATTCTCTACAACTGAAAATTATAATTTTGTAAATATTAATTATTTATTAACTATCCATGTACAATACATATACTGTGAATTTCTTATATTAAAATTTTTATAACCTCTGTGAAATTAATTAAATATTTAATGTAAATATGAATAATTTGAACAATCTAAAAATAAGCATCATAATATTACTAAAAATAAACATTTCATTCAGCAAGTCGGATACTTTAAAATATTTTTAAAATATATAAATCAATTTCTTCAAAAAATGTTCTTCATTATATTAAAGTATTGATTACTTGATTATGTGTAAAACATTAATGTATTCGTTTTATTTTACTGAAATAATCTATTAAGATGATTAACATTAAGTAATATATTTATAAAATATCTATATAATTATTTCGTATTAGTATACAAAGTGATTCTTTTCTTTAGTTGAAAATTATAAGATTATTTTTTAATTAAATATTAGCCATTATTTTAATGAACAATTAACGTTGAAAACTAATCGAATACAACGAAAATTAAATTTTTGCATCAAAAGTAATTGGATCTTGTATTTTTGATATCTATAGAGAATATTTAATTGATGTTCTAGTGGCATTAATAACTTGTGATAAATATTTTTATTCTAACTATATTTTTTACGCTACATATGTACCTAATAAATAAGCATTAAATTTCTATAAAATTTATATCATTCAATCTAAATTTTCACTTAATACGTGAGTTCTCATAACGTAAATATATAGTTTTAAAAATAAAAATGCCTATTGAATAAACAAAATAGAAACAAAATATTGAATTAATTTTGTAATAAATAAGAATACAAAATTTCAATCTTAAGAAAAGAAAATAATTAAAGTGCACATACTTTCTTTAATCAATTATTTATTTTCAATAACAATTTGAATGATACAATTTTTTATAAATAATAAATAATTAATGCTAAATATATTTATGTATTAGGAGTAGAGTGTTTATTAGTTGTATAAATAATGTTTATATATAATAAATATTGAAAGAACCATTTAAATTACGAGCATAATATATTAATAGTTCAACTCAATTGTATGTAAATAATTAGAAACTAGAAGTACTTGTGAGTAAATTTTCTATATATATATATTTATTTATTTATTTATTTATTTATTTATTTAATACATGTGCAAATTGAAATTTAAATTATGAAAATTGTCACAATATTCCTTCTTTCAGTTTCTAAAAATTGGAACATTGACGATGAATGATACCTTTTTTATGTAATACTGTGTAATACTTCATATAAACTGTAGGTATAACATTCTTCATCCATGTTACTCAAACAAATTTCATGGTACTACTTATTAAAAACTGGATTAGGCAAGATAATTGTCAAGTTATTCAATAACACTTATTTGATTAATGTAGCAATGTATTGGGCTCTGTTTAGGTAATATTAAAAATTTCTAGAATTCAGTTTCAATTACTTTGTACTTCTTATATTTTTAAAATACTAACTTTTATATTATTTACTTAGTATATCCTGTTAAACATATCATTGCCTACATATTTATTTGTATATGATTAGTATTTTCTATGTATATTAAGATCAATTAATAATTTATGAATCTAGTTTAATTTTATATTTTATAAAATTTTATAAATAATTAGCTGATTAAAATCAATCATTTCATAATTCAAATTGCTTATTTCATTTTCTAAAATAGTTATTTGCTTATTGAATTATCGATGACAATGTTTAATATATAATATATATATAATAAAAGGAAGGATTTCTATATTATTAATAGTTTTATTAACAATATATATATATATATATATATATATATATATATATATATATCAGAAATAAGAACCTTCCTTACGTAATCGTTAGCTTTTCTATTAAGAAAAATTTTCAACGTTAAACTATCCATAATATTTATATATTTTATTAATTTTTTAAATAACTGTTAATTAATGGTATGTTAGTTTAAATAGTGAAAAATAATAAATTTAGAGTTATAATTTTAAAATAGAAAAAATAACAACTATTGTATTTCATTTTCTAACCATACATGCTATTTGCACTAAATTTAAGTTAAAATTTGATGTTAATCACATCAGAAAAACATTACTCGAAACAAGGGAATCTAGTTTATATTACAATATTTTATGATATTTATTACCTGCTGTATTGCATCGTAATAAAATTTATTTAAATATATTTTATACATTACAAAAAAAATTTTCTTGAAAAAATTTCTATAGGAACAATTAATATAAAATATGATTAAAATGAAATTTTCTGTTTGTCTATTTGTATAGTTCGATATAGCCTGTCGGTATATATAATTAAAATATAGTTGTCTTCATTTATCTTTAATTAATATTGCTCGAATTTTCGTTATACTAATTTACATTGTGTAGAATAGAATAAATCTTTGCAATTTTAATACTTTTTATGGATTAATTATATATTTAATGCACAACGTCTTGATAGTTTTGGAATTTTAATTTTTGAAAAGTTATCAGTTGAATGACTTTAAACTGATTTATATATATATATATATCTAATTTATAAAATTTAGAAATCCTGTTAATTGTAGTTATTTTTTATATATAATACAAATATATATTAGAAAATTGAAAAATAAATGACATAAAAACTATAAATAGAAAAGATGTCAATTTTAATATAAGAGTTTCGTTAATTAAGTTAAAATGGCTATAAATTTATTTATTAGAGATTAATAAATTAAAAACTATAATTTCTAATATTTTCATGACATAAAAAATTGATATTTCATTACTTTATTATACCAAATAAATTATATTATAATGAATTAAAATCTAAATCAGTGAATGTTAATCATATAATGCAGGTATAATTTAATAAATATAGGTATTAAAATGATTTGATTATCTTTCAAAATTTAGTATTAGTGTTAAAAGTAAAAACTCATAAGCTGCAATGTATACACACACATACAAAAGAATTAAAATGTTTACAGGGTGTGAGTATTTCAATCTCTGATTATGTCAGTATAGTTAATTGTAAATGATCACAAATAAATAAAAATCTCAAATCTAAAATGGTCATAAATCTAAAAATCTCTAAAATACAATTATGAATAGTACATGTAAAATATATATATATATATATATATATATATATATATATATATATATATAAGGATATTTATATAAAATTATGGTGTATTAAAAAAATTGTGTAATATTTTTGAAAGTTGATAATAAGTTACATAAAAGTAATATTCGATTTTTATAAAAATATAATATTGAATGTAATGTTCCATAGTAGAAAAGCGTAGATTTTAAAAGATCATGTTATTCTGATGGTACGTTAATTTTGCATTTTCGTATATATAACGATGGAGAATTTTCGTTGATAATATCCTTTCACAAAAAATATTTGTAAAAGTATAAATAAACACGGTGTTTAAAAACAATTATTATGAATGAAAGTATATTATTCGACTCGGCAATAAAGATAAATTACTTATCTCGTTAATCTGCTTGTAATAGGTTGTCATCCATAAATTATTACAATATATACAGTATGAATATAAAATTAGTAAAATCCTAAATATTTTATTACGTATTCTAGGGTAGTATTTGGTGCATTTAATAAAACGGTAAGTAGAGTTTAAAAACAGTTAGTGCATCGGCTTTTTGCAAGTTCGTACACATTGTTGCATTCCAACGAATGCCGCACACTCGATATGGCCACCTGCAAAAAAAATGTATTGTTGTTGTACGTCAGACTCGGTATGGTAAAGCAGTGTGTGGGGCCATAAAAACTGTGGTTTTCCGACGGACAGTAATTTTACCACACCGATGTACAACAAAATTAATGCATTATTTACAGAGTCGCGACGTTGAGTTGCATATTCTATTTGTTACTATGTATGAGTAACCGTCGACTTTAGATGATTAAAGACCAATAACCGACGCACAATTACCCATTGGCTGAAATAAAATAAATGGCCTCTAAGGTACGAGGCTCCTCGCGATAACAAGGCTACATGTAGGGTGCACCTATTCATTTCAATATAGTTGAGATGAATAAATTAATATCTATTTTGAAAGAGACAAAATCAAATGGAAATGAAATACTCAAGCCATCTAATTCATTATCCTGTAATTGTCAAAGTAGTGTTAAGGCATTACAAAACCTATTTTCACGTTGGTGAAGTGCATTATAGTTTTGTCAAGAGCAGCCATTCATATAATAAAATCAATAACATATTCGAGTACAATTCTTATTAAAAAATTCATAAATAATAATAGTCTTCTACTTTAAAGCTACAATGCAAAATTAAGAAGAAGCTTCAAATTTTATTAATTTAGAAAATCACTTGATTATCATATAATTTGCTTTAATCTATTCATTCACTTTATTTTTAGTTGCTCAATTTTTTGGTAAATATGAAAATACTATTATTTAAAGAGTTTTTAGATTATTTAAGAATTTTTAGAATTATATAAGTACCTCTATTTCAACATTACATGACCATCTTACATGGCCATCCTAATAATAAAGAATTTGATTATATAAGTAGTCGACAAATAAGTAATTTACAATAATTACAAACATGCTCTTTAAATTCAAGGATATTAAAAAATTTATTTATTTAATGGAAAATATAATTAAACTATGAGATTGTTTATACTATATTAAAAAATATATTATAATTTACTTTTAATTAACCGGATAAAATATGATATTATGTGAATCTAACGATATGATTGAATGATTTAGTGAAATAATTTTTAAGCGATAGAAGATTTCTATCAATTTAATTTGGAAAAATCAGAATAATAATGCTTAGCACATTAATATATAGCATATTCAAATATTGAGAATTTCAATTTCATATTAATAATTGTAAATATATAATTAATAGAACGTTTGTTTACTTGATTATGGAAGAATTTTTCTATGCTTTAATTTTATATTACTAAGATATACTTCATTCATGAATTTTTAATTAGGTTGTTGTAAGATTATAAGTAAATTTATAAATATACTGCCATTTACAGTGTTTAAAAATTATGTTTAAATTAAAAATGTATACATTACTTATTAAATTTGTGAAATTAATACAATAAAACAATATCATGATTATAATTAGAATAAAATTTATTATAAATGATTTCATTAAAATATTATTTGAATTGATTAGAACTTATTCAATTAGAATAACTGCAAAATTTTCAATATAAATTCATACACGCACACGAATCGCCGTACATATTTATATTTATATATAATGATGTAGTCGAATATATTCTAAAATAAACTTATATCTATTTTAATTGATATGTATTAAAATTTAAGTCTTATAACTATTGTCTAAAGATTTATGAGCAATATTGAACAATTTTGATGATCAGCATATTAAAAGTAAAGTAACGAATGAATTGATAATTTTTTCACACTTCGTGTTTAAGCTTTGCTAAAAATAGCCAAATTTGTTTTTTATATTTATAGACAAATAATAGAATTATTTATTAATAAATTATTTTAGGTTTTTAATAATATTAAAATTCTTGTAATGTAGACTAAGATAAAAACATTATTCGAATTGATTAAAATCTAATGGTCCAAAAATTTGTACGATTAAATAAGTCATTATGATAGATATATTAAAATAAAAATCGTTCTCATTAATAAAACAACATGAGCAACATAATGTAACGAAAAACTTTGAATATCATTTTAAAAGTTACAGCTTTGTAGCGTACAATCTACATTAGTAAATCAACTTATCAAGATTTTCATTACAATATCCATTCACTCAATTACTTTATTACATTGCGCAGCTCTATGGTATATAGTAAAGTTATTTCTGAAAAGACAGATTGAAATTGCAACTTCATGATAACAAGCACTTTTGTAAGTCAAAAATGTAATACAATAGAGAAATATGTATTACATTCGTTAATTGAACGCCAATGTTGGTGTACGAACGAAGGCCAATTGTCCGTGCATATCCTCGGATCGAGAAACGTCCAGAAAACTGTGAAAATGTATTGTGTTAAGCAATTCCTTCGAAATATTGCAAGCACTCAACGCGGCTTCATTCTTTCGTTGTTGAAAAATATATTCTAATTGTCCACGATTTCCATATTACATTGCACTGTAGCTGTAATCGCGTTGGTAAAAGTCGCTCGCCGATTCACTATTTCTGTAAAGCCTGTGACGTTGTTTTATTACAGCTTTCAAATACAGTTACAAACATTTAATTAAAATTCAATTATTTCAACACATCTATGTATGACTAATAAATTTTAATTTATTATTAAAAAATTCAATTAAAATAGAGAAAGAGAGTGTTATATATATATATATATATTTGTATATTACAGACAGCAGAGATGTAAAGTAAGTTTGTAATTGTATATGGAAATGAAAATTAGTTTTGTTAAGAGAATGTACATGTACTATTTATATTCATATGTAATACACTTAATTTATGTAATACAAGAAATACTTCAAATTAAGTTTTAGTACTTTGTTAGTATATAATTATCTGATTTGAAAAGCCTTTAAAATGATGAGTTTTATGAAAATTACATCCATACATCGTTAGAAATATATCTTTCAGATTTATCGAATATTTAAATAAATTTTAAATATTGAGACTAAATTGAGCACAAAATAAACAATATAAATTATGAATTAATAATAATACAATTTTGTATATTATCAACTTTAATGTGCATTTCGAGAAAAAAAATGTTGATATGTAAAAAATCTTTATAATTTGCATGTATTCATGCTTCGTATAAAATTTATAAATCAGTAAGACAATAAAAATATTTTCATTCTAGGAAAATGAGAAATTATAGAAATTCTAGGAAAATATTATCCATTTTGATAAATCTCTTTCTTATATATATTATCCTTATCAACACCATCATCATTATTATTATTATTATTATTATTATTATTATTATTATTATTATTATTATTATTATCATTGTTGTTGTTATTATTGTTATTTGATATTGTTATTATTATTTTCATTAAAATAATATGTATTTTAAATTTTATGGTATTATATACAATATGGCTGTGAGAAATAATCAATTAATTTTATTTTATATCGTAATTAGGGCATTCACACTAGATTTTGATAAATTATTTTGTTAGACTATATAATATATTGAACATACTTGAATACAATAGATGACTAGTTAACTCATTTTGCATATTATCAAATATATTTATTGTTACACGTATAATATTATAATTAAATCATATATTTTAAAAAATTAATGAAAATTCTTTAATCATCACTTGTAGATTTACTATTGGTAATAATAATTGATAATGTTAATGATATTAAAAAAATTATTAAAACATTTAAAAAATAATTTCAGAATAGGTTCTCAAATTTAGGGTTTATTAATATTATTATACCAATAGAAAAAAATTCATGTTTTTATGCCTACAATGAAAACAATTGTTTTAATCCGAATTTTATATATTATGAGGTTAATGATATTTTAATAAATTAGTAATGGATTATTTTTAATAGTTAGATGAAATTAATAAATGTAAATGAAAATTGTCTAAATGGCAGTATATATGAATCAATTAAAAACAAAAATAAACGAAAATGTTGTTAAAAAACGATATTGTATCATTGAATATCTATATTATACAATTTATTATGTTTTGGAAAACTTATCTTTCAAGGAAAAATATCCAATCCTATATTCTAGTTTTATTTTATATTACACCGATAAATAATAATGGAAACTGACTAAAAATTTTAAGCAAATTATATTAAATTAATGTTTAATATTACTATTTTGTTTTATTTCATAAAATGGAAAAACATTTTCTCATTACTTAATAATATCGTTCACATTAATAAATATAAATTATTATATTATATTGTAATGGTCATGAAATAGCATAATAACAAGAAAGTTGAAAAGGAATTTGAAAATAAAATTGTAGATTTTATCATTTTAGGCTTTAGCACGTTCAATAATATTAATTGGAATTTTAACATAGCGATAAAGATATATGCTTGGAATGAATTGATATTTCATTTTCATATAAAAAAAGTAACTCATTCGGATATTACAAGATTTATTGGAAAGTCCAACTTTTCGAAACCATCAACGTTGTTACTTCTTTCTATAATCAAAAGGTAAATAGGCATCAAGAAAAGTTGACAAAACATGGTTACAAGCATAACATCTAATATTAAGTATGTTTATTTAAATCGACGATGTTCTTTATGTCTTTTATTTTTTTTTTTTTTTTTTTTTTTTTTTTTTTTTTTTTTTGACAGAGCCATGCATTATAGGATTTATACGCGAAGAGGACAATTTCTTTTTGGGTCACGTCTCGTAATGCGGTGTTTCCGTCGAAGTGATGCCTAACGAAGCGTGGAAAGGAAATCGTAGGAAGTTTCACCAACACGGTAGTGTTTGCGATTATGAATTTGTGAATTACTTTTATAATATATTTCTTTTATTATTGAGACTTGGCTGGATATTCCGACGTTCGAGAAATATTCCTTTCAGAAGAAGCGTCTTTCAATGAAAACTATCGCTCTCGATTAAATCGAGCAAATTTTAGTCAAGAGATTATAATTATATGTAATTAAATTTTTATATGTCTTACATATTGCATTTTAACTGTACTAATTCTAATTGTACCTTATGAGAGAAAGTTATATTATTTTTATTTTACATATAATATGTAATTAATATAGTTCTAGGGAATTCTATGAAATTTTAGGGAATTCTAGGGAAAATAGAACTAATAATTCTAGGAGGTGAAAAAATACATTAGGTTGATTACAATTATTGTAAGAGATAGTACATACTATTAGTTTCAAAGTCTGTGAGAAATAAAATTTCAATTGAATTTCTAATTGTAATTTATATAATATGTTTAATGATGAAGAAATATCGTTATTTACACGAAAAAATTTATAAATGATTCGAACTTTTTTACCCAATATACATATATTTTTTTTTACAAAATATGTTTAATTATAATATGCAGATTATAAATTTGCTTTGAGTAGAGAATTATATAGTTTTGATAATTATATTTCAACATTTGTTCATACAAAGAAATTTTATTAAGTCACTAATTGAGTAATATAATATTATTCAATTATATTGTAAATGAATTGATAAAAAGTATATCATAAAATATTCCACTGATTTTACATATTAATTTTTTTCCTTTTAAATCATATAATTTTTTTTTTTTTTAAATCATATTAAATATATATATATATATATATATATATATATATATATATATATATAAATTGTTAATATTTTAAATGTTAAAATATAAATATGAAAATATAATAATGCTATATAACTAAATAAAATTATAAATTGATTAAAAAATATTATGAATGTTTTTTCTTGTTAAAGTCTATCATCATATCATGTATTAAAAAGGATTTTTTCGAAACTAATTTACTTGAAGAATAGAACATTTGTTCAAACGTATCATTATTTCTTGAATGTATTTACTTTACTTAATTTTTAATGGTTTTTAACAGTTTTAATTTGAAATTGAAATAATGAATTCTTTAGAATGATACAATTTAGCATTATATTTCATTGGATTGCAAACATAATTTATTCATATAAACTGGGCAAAGAAGGGGAGACAATGAACGGGAGACTAATTCTTTTTACATGTCGTGTAACATCTATCGGTACTGTCACTAAAACTCATCGTGATAGTGATTTTAATGTGAATGTGCTCCTAATTACTTTTCAAAAGCTTCCGGTTATCCATCTTGAAATGTAAGATTGCGAGAATATGGTCGACAATAGTCATTACTAATATCATGTTAAAAATAATGAAAATAGTTAACTAGCATTGCAAGTATTTCTTCTGTATATTTGCAATTACTATTCTTATGCAAGATTTTTGGATTTGAAGTCTCTGAATTTTAGCTAAAACTTATCACGTATAATCATTTCTATTTGATATTTATGAGTGCGAAATATTGTTGCAATATTACATTAATGCATGAAGAAATTCAAATTCAATTTATTTAATATTATTATTTGTATATAAACAATTGTTTCAGTTTACTAATGTTAACTATTATTATTTATTGAGTAAGAATTTATGATTAATGTGACATTAATTGAGTAATGAATTTAGTAATAAAATAGACAAAGATAAGTACATCAAATAAATATTTCTGTAATTGTAAAACTAAATTAAAATTTTACAATTTGCACAGATAAAATAATGTGTATTATATATACTTATATTTGTATATTAATATTATTATTCATAAATAAACACACACGCACGCACGCACGCACGCACGCACGCGCCCACACAAACACATACACACACACACATACATATATATTTAAATATACATTTAAATTATAAAATATTCATAAAGATTTATTCTTCAAATAATATGTATATTATAAAATCTTCTATTACATTGGCATTTAGTAATCCCAATAATAGTGCTTATATATTATATTGTTGTTGTTGTAAAATTAAAAATATTTTTTATTTTTTATAAGATAACAGAAGTATTAATGATTCGACAATAGGATCAATGTATTTTAATGATTTCGTAGCTTTCGTGTATGCCATACGATATTATTAAATTGAGAAAAAATGACTGAGAAAAATAAATAAATAAATAAAATTCACATAATTTATATTCATTTATAAAAATAAGCCTTCGAAAGTGTGTGTTAACACTTAACTCATAAGCTGTTATAGCATGATAATATTAAAAAAATCTAAATGTATACCAGTTAGTTGATGCTTTATTTCTCTTATTTCTACAAATCACATTTAGCACACCATTTTTCTTCTAATCGCACCCGGCACGTGCATATACGTACATAGGCACATAATTACAAATACACTAGTATATGATATAATTATGTAACGTTAACTTTCAAAATGTGACATATAATCATAATATAAATAAACATTTGTTGTTTTTTTAATGTGAATACTGTCGCTTCTAGTTAATACGGTCTTACTTTAAGTTTTACAAAATCAATTAATTAAAAATTATAATTTCAATTAATATTTATAATTAATTTATATTTTATTAACAATAGTTGTTTACTATTTAATATACTAAATATTTATATAAGATTTCTCAAAAGATAAATAAGGAAATTAAAAATTTCTTATTATTTACCCAAAATACTTTGTACTAATTATTGCAAATTTTATGTTTTACGTTCCGGAATCAATTATAAAACTTGACAATACAATTAGAAATAATTATAAACGATTGTGTTCACAATGAATATGATAGAATATTGTTCTTTAAATTACTCAATAAAGTAAACGATACTATGATATTCCAATGAAAATATTTCGTATTATTATAATTATCGCATTATTTCAAATACAAAGAATCTTTCCACTTTTTTTTATGGCAAATAATTTAAATAGTATATTCATTATTTTTAAAATGTGGAGATTTTATAAAAATAAATAATCTTAATTTCTTCACCATTATTTTTTCCACCTTCCGCACTAGTAGTTCAACTACATTCTGATTGTGACTAAAATAGACTGAATCAAATTGCCGTCTTATAGCTTTTTAATAAGTTTCTTGAGGATCGTGCGATCGACATTATAAGGGGATACATTAATCATTTTTTATATGTTTTTTTTTTGTTAATTATTATAATTTTTGTAAGTGAAAAATACCGATATAATAGTCAGATTTTACAAATAGTCATGATGTAACAAAAAAAGTTATTCATTTTTTTAATGAACACAATGAAAAAACTGATGAAATTTTAACCTTTTTTTTATAATTATTATTCTCGTCTTATTGTACTTTTTATAGATTCTCCTAATTTTTTTATTCTATGATTATATATATATATATATATATATATATATATATATATATATTAGATATGTTGTATCTCAGATTGAATCCTATCTTATTATATACAAATGTATGCTTAAACGATAAAATATTGATTTACAGATTAAATTTTTTTATTTTTAATTCTTTTTTATTTATATAATTTCTCTTTCTACGATGCTTTTTCCTATTTCAGATAAAAATTTTTACAATTGAATTCGACAGTTGAATACAATTTAATACTGAAGTACAAAACTGTATAGTTACAAAATTGTATAATGTAAATTTTTCAAAAATAATGGAATTTCTCTCACCCTCATCAAAATTTAGAATTTGCGATAGATTAATGTAGACTTATATAACGAAATAATTGTATAATGAAAACACTAGGAAAAATCAAATATTTACTCTCATTTGAAATATTATAAATAAGTAAAGTTTATTGCAAATAATTGCATAAATTTTTCATTATTAATATTAGCATATATCTTCTCTTATTATTTGACGAAGATGTATTAAAATATTTTGGTAATTTCGTATTAAAAAAAAAAGCATATACAATGCCACATAATACTGAAATGAAAATACATTTTATGCATTGCGCTTCAATATTACATAAAATTGTGATTTCTAGGACTGATTAATATGTAAAGTTAAACAAATGTTTAAGGTACCGAAAGAAATAAATAGTCCTTGGCCATAGTCATAAATAGTCATAAATAGTGATAGAATGCGAATCGCTGATTTTTAATTTTTTTCGTTTATATTGTCGTTCATAGTTCATATGAAAAGCAGGTTGCGCATTATTTTTTCTCCTCATATCTGTATTCCTTACAAGAATTATTCCGCTTTTTATTTATGCGTAAGTTATGGTAGAAGTGTAGAAATTTACGTCGCAACTTTACTTACGACGTCTTCTTTTTTAACCCATAAATACTACGGATATATCTTGCTAATAAAAAATTTGTATTTTGTAAAATGGTGAATGACAGATTCGTTATTTTATTTATTCTTCGCTAAATATGCAACATTAAAAACGATACTTCCAAATATTATTCTGTATTATTATGTTCCTATTATATATTCTATATAAAAAATTTTCTATTGTATTGATTCATATTGACATTAAAATTATAATATAGTACAATATAATAGTAATAAGATTTATTGTATAAGTAAATTAAATAATGTTAATTAATATTATAATTAAATATTTGCTTAAATATAAAAAAAAAAAAAAAAAAACATTATTCTATATTACTTAATTATAGTTTTAATATTTATGAATGTATGATTCTTCTATGTAAATTGAAACTATTATTGCTACATATGCAAGAGACATAAGAAAATTCACAATAATTATTGTATATTACCTATATTAATTTATGCTTTATTTATATATTTTATATAAGATTTAAATAATAAATTTTTATAACAAATAATTAAAAAAAATAATAATAATAATAATAATAATAAATTGTGTGTAACAAAACTAAAAGTTATTGTTAATAAAATTTCATCATTATTATCTAATGTTTTTTTAATTGATAATTGATATAAAAATTGGCAGCGGTAATTGTTTTGATTAATTAAGGCACAAATTATAGTTAAAATTTATTTTTGAGTAATAACAGTCTGCAGATGAATGTTGCATTACTTTTATATGTATGAATTTTCTGCATTCTACACTGTATTTATGATTTGAAGATCTGCGCTAGTCATGTGTGATTATTAAATAAAATATAATTTCGTGTAATGCTACTGCATTAAGAACGATCTAATATATTAATTTCTCTCTTATAACTGTTAGTATTTATAAATATCGGACGATTATGGTCTTAGAAAACAATTGCAATATCGATCACAAGTTAAAAATATTTTCTTGATAATTATAAATAATATACAATATAAATTATCACTATTATAATAAATTTATATTAGATATAAACTTCAAGATTTAAATTAGATAATCAACTGTATTTAATTATTTATATTTATATTTATTTCATGATTTACGTATAAGCGTTGATCTACACGAGTCTTGTCCAGTTTAAGTTTAATATATTATATTATATAAATTGAATTTGAATGAAAATTCATAATTATTTTTGGCAGTCATACGCACACAATGTAGAATTGATTAAAATCCAATTACTTCCAAATAATTTGAACAAAATTTATTCCTTGTAAAGTTATTCAATTGAAAATAATCAAAAAATTATGAATTATTATTCTGAAAATTAATTACATTGATTAAATGGTTAAAATTTTCTATAGTTTATTAACAACATAAATGATGATATTATTTTTAAGTAGTTGTAACATTCTTACAAATTCCTTTATAATTTAATGATTAACAACTTTCTAGTAACTATTTTTTATGCTCATATATTTGTAAATATATGTATTTACGCCCGTCTATACGCATTCCTGATTAGATATAGAAAAATAAATATAGATATATAGAATTTATGTTTGAAAGTTTATTCGCGAGTTAGTGATTATATTTATGACGTATTAAAACTTATTAGGTGATAAAAGAATAATTATAATTTTATCTAATTTTATTTAATTAACTCTTATTTAGTCAACGAGTATAATACTTACTAAAATTAGCGAGAATTTATAAATTTATTCTACATCAACTGAAATTTAAATAAATTTAAATCACAAAATTTTTTTCTAAATATCATCATAATATAAAATTGGCCAAAAGATATTTTTAAATAGCAAATAATAGCGTCAAATAATTTGAAGATTAAGCTTAATATATAAAACTCTTCAATTGATAATAATATTATATTAAATATAAAATTCAAAGCTTAGTGATTATCGAGTAATTAATAATGATTACTCATGTCCCGCAAATGAGAAAATATAATTTGATTTTTATTAGAAATTTTCTCTTTTTAATAATTAAGTACTTACATTAGAAATTATAATGTAAACATTCCAAACCTTCCGAATCCACCATACCGTACATTTAATGAAATGATATAAATGCAGATCTATCATATGATACATTGGTAGGTATTGAAATTTATTATCAAACGTTTCTGGAATTAACCGATTTATTATTCGAGACAATAGCTTAAATTATGATTCGTTTGTGAAATCTTGCGGTTTATTGTTACTGGTGAAAGTAACTGTATGTCATGGTCGCGAACAGGTTTATTAGAGAACGTACACCAGATGGTCCAAACATAGCTCCGAATTCGAGAGCGATTTAAGAGCATCGACTTCTCGCAAATGAAAACGAAAGTATCCAAGTCTTTTATTATTTTAACTATGCACATATTGAGCAGAGAATAAAAATTTCCATCTTTAGCCTTAGCTTTAGTCAAAATTCCAACTAGATATATTAGATATACAGTATAGTAATATAAGGAAATAATATGCCTAAGGGTCGATATCTCTCATTGATTAGTTTATTTCAATAAGCGATGAGTGTTTTGTTAACATTATGGATATATTTCAGAAACAATGGATTTTAAATTTATAAAAATTTCAATGTTTATACCGATAAGTACTAATATTTTTCATTTAAAATACATAATTCATTAATTTTATAAGGCATTATAGATATTATCTTATGAATATTGAATTAAGTATAATAATATATATATATATATATATATATATATATATATATAATAATTAAAATAAAATAATTTATAATTCCTAAAATTCTATTCGAGACTGTTTCGCGGAAAAGGTGAATAACTTCAAATCATGATTTAGAATTCATCGGAAAAATGTTATTTGATTAAAGTAGTACTGATTCTAATTTAACTTAATGTCATTTTACAAATAAAAAAAAATCATATTTATTCATACTTATAAATAGGTATGAAATTTAAATGGTTTAGCTTGGAAATAATTTTTTTTTTATGCATTATTTTAATACATTATAAAATTAAATATGTTTTTCTCAAAATCCTAATAATTATACCTAATAAAAAAGAGCCTAATTGCCTTTTTATAGTATTTATACAAATTTAGCTTCTTTATTATTCGAGTTTTCCTGAAAACATATTATCCTGTTAAGTAGTTTCCAAATTTTTTTTATCTTTTAAATAATATTATTTCAGTATTAATTCTGTAAAAAGAAATTGAACTTTAAGTTTATTCTAAATGTTAATTAAATTTCATCATACTACTTCTATTATTATTATTATTATTATTATTATTATTATTATTATTATTATCATTATTAACTAATTAACTATTTATATTAATTATAAAATTCTCCTTAATTTTTTGTACTAACAATATTTAACTTATAACAAATAATAATGATAGCAGAGTGAACAGACTGAATAAAATTATTGCAAATCATGAAAAATTATGCTTAATTGTAATTTTATGATTGAATCTTTATGAAAACAGCTAATTAAAGTAAAAAACTTTCTTGTTCCTTAATTTCTTTTTTATATTAAATTTTATATTATCTATATAATTTTTTATCTAAACAATCTTTATTTTTAATTTAACTTTTTTCATTAGACTTTAGATTTACCAAATTATATATAAAGTATTCCTTTTTACAAGCATATATACTGTATTGGAGCTGGATTATACGTTCTATTTATGTAATAAATTAAATATGTTTCCAAACTTTTCATAAAATTAATATATCATTATATAAGTATTAATATATAACATGTATAACAACTGTATTAGCCATGTTCGTTACTATACTTAATCAAAAATATTATCGTACCAAAGTCAGTTTATGCACTTTTATATATATATATATATATATATATATAGATATATATACAGTGTTAGCTATCGGACATTGCAATGAAATCGTGCGTGTATATGTGTGCGTGTGCCCGCGTAAGTTCGTATAAGATAAAAATTCAAATATGTGGCTTTCAATTTACTTCAGTTTTAATGTTATCTTCATAATACATAATATATCCCAACCTATGAATAAATTATATATTTCAAAGCCGGTTTAACATCTTTGTCATATTACGCATGCGGAAATACCTAAGGCTCAACCGTTGAGAGCACTGTTTGTTAATTTTGAAATTACTTTTTCTTGATTATAATAGTATAAAATTTTAAAAATAATCATCAACATAATAAATACAATTATTAATATATATTGAAACTGGTAAAAGTTTGAAAGGTGTTATAAGTAGATACTTTTATACTATATTTATAATTATTTAAATTAGCATAAAAACATTTGATATAAAGTGACGCATTACTTTATGTCTTTAGAATTAGAAGGTCGTATAATATTTTTCCTTTCACTTAATTTTAATTAATATTAACTTCGAATTAAAATAATCTCGTAAATTATATCTAGTTCAGGTATTTCGAGCTGCATTATGTAAAATAATAAATAATATATCTTCAGCCTCTTTACTTACAATATTTTAATTCAAATATTATAACAAATTTTGTATTTATTTTATTATTAATTTTGAACTCTGTCGATATTATAGTAAATCAGTAATTTATTGGCGGTATTAATAAATAAATAAAATTTTCAGCTATTCAAATATTCTGCAGAAGCTTTGATTAAAATTATATCCTATAAAAACAATTTTTTCTCAATACTAATCTAAAGATTTTAATTTTTATAATTTATTGATTTTATAACTTCTTTTACTCTATCATATTGCATAATTACTATAACTATATATACTGCGTCATCTACGGATTATATATTTTTTATTATAATTGTTGAAAAACGTGTAATTAATAAATAAATTAAAAGTGCCTTGATAAATATTACTTGGTACTTACTGTAACAAGTAATATACGTTTTACATCAATCTGTTCAGTCAGAAAAGTTTGTTAATAATAGGAAAGACATTCTTATAGATAAGAAAATTCTTTGTTATTTTCTTATATTATGTCGTTCTATTAAACTAAAACATTTTTACAAAAAGATATATATATATATATATATATATATATATATATATTCTTAGTACGTGTAAATATAATTAAATTAATATTTATTTGGCTACTGAGCTAGATTATTTACGCTACATTTATGTTTTGTATTGACTTTAATTTTCGTTTTAATTTATTCCTGTGTTGTATAGAATTAAGACTTTTTAAAATATTTTTTTATAGTTTCTTTTTTCCATTCTGTACACAATATATTAAATGTTATTATATTAATTTTGTTTTGATTAATATATTAACTTAGAATTTGTAATTCTTAAAGTAAATGAACATAAATAAATAAATTTATCGTTCGAATAAATCAAAACTGGTAATAAGAATAAGAAATAATATTAATCTTAATATTGTCAATTGGAAATAATTCAAATTCAAATACTAATAAATAATGAAAGTATAATTATAGTCGAAAAGTGAATTATAAAACAAATATAAGAAATGTTATTTGTATGCTATTTCGTAAGTATTTTGCATAGTTTACTTCAGTACTTTACGTAGTATTTTAGCAGTTATTGAAATTATTTTCATTGCAGAAGTAAAATGTTTAGAGTTATAATTCAACCTTTATAACTGTTTATGTTTTAAATGTTTAATAGAACATTGCAAACTTATTAAATGAACAATAAATATTGGTTAATATATTTGATTTTCTAATTTATAATAATTTAAAGATCGTCTAAAATTTATAGGAAATATCTTATAGAGTGTAATGATTCGGCTAAAATAAAATAATAGTACACAAATTGCCTACTTTATTATATTTATTGAAAAAAACACAGTTTTATTGCATATATTATAAAGTACGTTAGTATTATAATTAACTAGGCTCTTATAATCTAATTACTTAAGCTCGAACTTAGATTATTAGATTATCCTACTTAAAACTCATTGCCTTTCTATAATCCAATTGAAGTATGTGCAATAAAACATCAGAGTGTCGCGTTGCATGTGGGCTCATTGACAACCTGCATATGTCGCACTTTAACATTTTTCATTGAAATAGACGGGTGGCACTTGAATTAACAGAAGCCGACGTTTCGAAAGCCTAATAATGCATTATTATTATACGAATGGCCGAATTGAAGAGGTGCTCGATCTTACCGACTGATCGACAGGTGCGCGGTTACGTGGAGAAGCAAAGAGCAAAGAAGCCGCGCCCGACTTTGATCGGCCTCCGTTAGACGGAGACACCGGCGACGCTTCTATGGGTGATGACACTTCGGTGAGGTTGACACAGGAGGATCTAGTCGACTAAACTATTAGCATTCAACAATGTACCATCCTCGACTTCCGGGATTTTTATTATAATGAATAAGAATTTTGAGTGGAAGGGATTTATGGTTTAGTTTGATGCTAAAAATATTTTAATATCGATGAGAGGTAACGTCTATTAAATTATGCGGTTAAAATAGTTTTATTATTTCGTAATAATTATTCGAATTGGAAAATGATGTTAAAAATATTCTTTTACTGGCAAGAAATTATTATTCTGCTTCTATATAACAGCTTTCTCTTAGCGTTCTATTGAATTCCCTCTTGAGGTCTTCGTAATCAAGAAACATTTGAAAAAATTCCATTTTTCACGCTACGCATTAAAAAATTAATATATATATATATATATATATATAACGAAAAATCTATTTATATGTTATCTCATTGTTATTTCAACAATAAAAATTGAAACAATAAAAAGCATTCTAATCTAATCACAGTTAAATGAAAACGTTAATTGATATTAAACGAAAATTTGCTTATATCGAAAATTTTCTATCTTTTGACAAACTACCATTCAGAAAAATTTTTTTTTAATTATTAAACAATATTCAACATATTTTTATCAATAGTTATTTCGTTCGACATTTCTATCTATGATAAAATGAAATGTACTGCATATTATGTATACTTAATTATAAAGGTAATCAATATCAATAACAATCAAAGTCCACCATAATGAAAGAACACACATCAGTGGATGATTGAAAAAGTCATTTTAATAAAATTATCAGATTTTCTATAAAAATATTTGAATCGCAATGGAACGAACAATTCCATGAATAATAATTCTTAAAAAATATATTTAGAGATATTATAATATTTTTAATCCAAAATATCATGATTTATTACGTCAAAATTTATTGTTAAAAAAATTTCCGCAATAGTCAACTATAAATTATTAAATGGATGAAAAGATTTATGTTAATTTTAATGTGAGAAAATAATAATTATACTCGTCCAGAAATATATATTTTTTTTTTTCAGACATATTAAACTCAATTCTATTAATTTTTCTACAAACAATAATACTTTATTTTCTGCTATTATTATATTTAAATATATTTCTATATTTTTAATATACGAGAGTGTATAATTTTTAACGAATAATGAAGAAATTGTATTTTTTAATGAACAAGGCATAATTACTCATTAAATGACAGATGCATAAACAAGTACATTTTATTTTATTGCCTCCATATTTTATTCTTTTACTGGATTCATTAAAAATTATTTCCGATAAAAAATATGCTTCTATAGAATTTTGTAAAAGTTTATAGTTACACAATCCAAGGTGATCTTCCTGTTTTGCCTTTCTCTTTTCTTTCTTTGGAAATGAATATACATTTAAATATCGAAATCGATATCTTAAACAGTGGATATGAAGAAACTATCAAAATCAAGTTTTTAAATATTTTTAATCGATTTCATTAAATTTGACAAATGGAATTGCCAAGATTCAGACTCAACATGCCTGATCAAACGTCTGCAGATTAACATTTTATTAAAAGTCTACTAACATTAAAAGTTATATATAGTCACTGACACGGCATAAAATAATACATATGCAATTTTTAAAATATATATGTAAAAAGAATTTTAATTAAATTAGAACATATAGACAGTTAATTATTTAAGATCATGAAATATCTAATTTTTTTTAATATTGTCTTCTCTATGCAAAACTAAAGCTGTTAGGTTTCAAGACGTACGCATAAATTTAAATATTCTATTCAAGTTAAAAGTTTTTTATATGATATTATTTCTTGGTTATGAAGTACAATAAAAACATTATTAAAAAAAGGCAGGACTCTGATAATATGATATTGCTTAAGATATTAGTGAAATGTGGGTCAATTTTATTTCTACTTATTATTTGTCTTAACAAAATCATTTCATAGATATATTAATTTATGTATAATTCCTATTTATGTTAGAAAACTATTGCAACGGTAAAATGATTTTATATTTGAATAAGACATTGGATTAATATTTATATTTTTATATAAATAATATAAATTTCGCGTTTCTTTTAATTAAGAATTTGATACATAAGACGATAATTTGTAGCTTTCGACAGAAAGTCATTATATAGATAACGAGGATTTTTTATTTATAGTACACTGAAATAAAGAAAATTTCGCTCGTCTATAACTTTATAACAATAATTTTACGAGATATTTTTTTTTTTTAATAAATAAACATCACTTGATGTAATTGTATATTTTGTATATGAATGTTACTAATATAAATATATTCTAATGATTATTTACAATCTAATATTATATCTTTTTCTAATTTTATTTAAATGTATTTTATCAACAATTTTTTATAAATTGCCATATAATAATTGTTTAATAATGCTTAAAAAATGTAAATTTCAGGATTTTAAATTATTCAGGATTCAAAATGTATTGGCAAAATACTTATCTAAAATATATTTTATATTATTCATTAATATTTTAATATATTATTAACCAGTTAGTTAATCACTCTAATTAATTTTAAATATATTTAATCAAATTTTTAATGGAATGAATGATAGTCAAAGTAATGTTTAATCTATAAATAATGAAATACGACTTCTATTTAGAGATGAAAAAATTAATCTAAACGATGGTGGAGCTTTTAAGAATTAAACAAGTTAAATAGTAATTGCAATCAAAATCTTTTAAATAAATTTCATCTGAAGGGATTTAGATTTGTTTTAATTATTATTATAATAGATTATAATTGTGAAGAAATTATTATTTCTCTTTACTATTATTATTATCATAATTATTACTAGAATTATCAGTTATTATTAGAAAATTTTTTCGTTTAAACAATAGAAGAAATCTTTCGATATTCGAATATTATTCGTGTTTTAAGTTTATTTCTTCTAACTTATATATTAACTTTATATAATATAAATTTTAAGCATTAACATATTGTAGTACATTTTTACATACATACATATTTGTACATATATTTTTTATTATCAACTAAGTCTTATGTGAATTGCATAAAATGTGTATTAAAATATTATTGTGAATATGTCGGTTAAATTGAAAAACCGTTTTAATAAAAGAATTACATATTTATTACATATTTTCCGTTCAGTAATATAAAGATAAGTTTCTATTATATCTTATATTTGGATTTATTTATCTTACTGTGCTTACTTAAAATAATTGTATATTGAGATGTATAAAGATAGGTACTATATAATTTTTGACAAATAATAAAATTACAAAACAAGAAAATTCAGTGCAAGTGTCAAGGTCTTCAAATATTCCGTATATTTTCAACTGCATTCATATATACTCAGAAAAACATAACATAAATCTCTGGATTGGACAATCATTACGCTATTTCTCCGAAGAATATATTAAGTCGAAAGTGAAACTCGCAGATGTTCTTTAGCTGCACCTAATCATGTATTACAACTATAAAATATCGTACAAGTTACGTTGTGTAATGGTAATTCTTTGGCCGAAAAAGTCGATGCCATTGACACCGCATGCAACTGTGTGTCGAAAACAAGGATGGGCAAACAAAGAAATTTTATTGCATCTATTTCTCTCTCTCTCTCTCTCTCTCTCTCTCTCTCTCTCTCTCTCTCTCTCTCTCTAGATGTATATATATATGTGTGTGTGTGTGTGCGTGCGCGCGCGCGCGTTCGAGTTTAAATAGGATTCTCTTTCACTATCATACTTCTCACATTTTTATTTTTTTCTTTCCTTCGTTTTTTTACTATTGACAATAGTATATAGCAATAGAAAAATATTTAATACTAAAATTTTATACTCTTCATAACATGATCTTTCATCATATCATGATAAAAATTATCTTCTAAGAGAATAATTAAGCATAAAATAATAATTGATCTATGAATAATATTCGCTAAGGCGAAAAATTTGTATAATAAATATGATTATCAAACTCCATATTTATAAATCTATAAAATTTGAAAGAAAATCTTTACATTGATTAAAAAACAGTTACGGATACATTTTTTCAGTTATTAAAAAATATTGTTTATCCTATTTTTTTTTATTGATCTTAATTCTTCATCATTCCATAGCTACAATTTACAAAGATTTACGACAGCAAATATTATTCTATTTGAATTTTTAAAAAATAAACATTGTATAATTATAAAAAGAGCATTACAAAATACAAAATGCTGGTATTACATATTGATCTCAAGAAAAATAATATTGATTCGTGGATCGTACCTATGTTACGAGAAAAGTTTCACATGTTTAGTTTGATCTTGACATTGTGTAATGATTTTACCGTAATAAGTGAGACGGCTCTCACGAATACGGAAATTAATGTCAATCTTAAGAGATTGTCTGAAGAACAGAGGTACTCTAAATGAGTGAATGTACGTCAAACAA
This sequence comes from Ceratosolen solmsi marchali, assembly GCF_000503995.2. Taxonomy (NCBI): domain Eukaryota; kingdom Metazoa; phylum Arthropoda; class Insecta; order Hymenoptera; family Agaonidae; genus Ceratosolen; species Ceratosolen solmsi. The sequence continues at coordinate 2,847,388 of NW_011948416.1, read as the reverse complement.
TGCAAGGACGTTTAGAAAATTTTATTATTAGAGTGTAAAACGGGATCGCGTAAAGATGAAAGTTACCTTAATTTTTCTTCGTTCATAGCTAGCCTTCTTTATGACAAAATCAATATTTCAATAATTTTAATTCCAATAACTTTAGTTAACTTGTTAAGTTAATCATTACATTTATAATTTCTTTATTCATTTCTCCAGATATACGTATGAAAGTTAAAAAACAAATAATTATTATTACTAATGTACAAAACGTACTTTTACATATTATAAATTAAGTTTTTAGAATAAAATTGATTAGAACAACTAGTAAATTGAATTTATGAAAACTTATTGAGTTTTGTTTTAATTTATATTAATTAATTTACATAGCTAATGAGGAAAGTTAATATTACGCTTTTAAAATTTACTCGAAATTAAGAAAATATAATTTATCTAATTATTATATACAATGATTATATTAATTATTTAGGGATATATTAGGAACAAACAGAGAATATTTTTTTATTTGCTTTTATAGATAATGAACAGATGTTATAAAAAAGACTTTTTGTCGGATGTCTTTTAATATTAGCTATTAATTCTGAATGTTAAAAAACTGATTATCACAAATAAGTTATGTATTTTAGTTTCTCAATTCAATTATAATAAAAAGTAACTGAAATACGATTGTGTACGTAGTAAAATTTTCTAATTATCTTAAAATAGAAATACCCTAGGTTGTTCTGCGTAGTTATTTAGCATATTCTGTTAGTACAATCAAATTAAATAAATTATTTAATTTTGAAATAAAACGATCCAAGTGAGTGCATTGAATATTTTTGTTCACTTTCTGTCAAAGTAGTGGTATTAAATTTTAATAAAATTAGAAAATCCTTTTCTTCAAATTAAAGATAAATATAATCGACAGTTGAATATTCTGATCGAAATGGCTGTTGTTATAAATATTTAATTTATATATATTTAAACATTATTCAAGAATTTTAAATTCTGATAATTCCGGATTTTCTGAGGAAAATTTACATATTTCTTTGTAATTTGACACTTACAATAGTATAAATTTGTATTATTTAAATAAATTTATAAAATCAATCATTTTTCATTTATTAAAAAAAATATAATAATTAAATTGTAATATATTGATAAAATTTATCTAATTTATATATAATTATATTGAATAAATAATTTTCAACGATTATAAGATACATATATTTAATAATAAACAGAGTCTATGTTGTATCGAAATATTGTTTAATATTTAACTGCACTATAATATCTGTAATTTTATAATTATATTTTTACTGTATAAATTTCTGGATCTGAAATTGTACCATAATTTTATGTAGAAAATGTAAAATTAATTACAATACAGTTTTAGTGCTGTTCTTATTTTTTTTCTTACATAAATTTATTATTAAATAATCTCACATAATACTTCATTTTAATGTAAGACAGTGTCACATACGCCTTCGTTTCACTTCATTTCTCATAATGTACATCGATTTCCGTAATATGAAATGTCATACGATCATGATTATTACACATAATTATGGATACTTACATAAGATTTACAGAAGGAAATTATGAAAAAGGAAATGAAATTAAATAAACGTTTTAATCGAGTAAAATAAATCAAATCAAATAGTTTTCAAATAGAAATTAAGAATATATATATATATATATATATATATATATATATATATATAGCAATGCGAATACAAAATATGAAATTCCAAAAAATTATGTACAATATCATAGTTATCATAACTAAATATATGGATTTGTTGATACAAATTTTGAATGAGATCTTAAATTTTTAAGTTTTATCAATACAAGTCAGTAATCAATTATATAATATTTATTTCCGCATATATGTTAGACTATCAATATTTTAATTTATACCATTAATTAATTAGTACGTTAATTATAGAGAAGTTGACATTTAAATTTAAAGATTTTTATGTAATATGTATTGAAAAAAAAAAACCGTTGCAAATCTTAATTTAAATTCTTTTTCATAGATACAAGGAAGCAAATAAAGGAAATAAAAATGTCGTGATGCGCGTTATGCACCAGCTAATAAGGAAAAGTGCGCGAGGTCGACTAAGCGAAAAATAAAAGCCTTTCTAGACTTTGATTCCGTAGAGAACAAAAAGAATTGTTGGCTCTTTTGGGGGAACTATCAATCTGTACATGTTATAAATGTTCGAATTCCCTTAGAGTTTCGATCATTTCAATCAATACTTGCCGTTTAGTGAAACGAATGAGGCCATTTATAAATTTTACTTTATTCGCTATTTTAAGTTGTTAATACGCTTATAATTACATATTATTTATATTTATCAAGTTATCTAGAATATTTTTTACATTTCAAAACGTGAAGGACTCGAAGTCGAATGACTTGTTACCGAACAATAAATTTAATTCTATAAAATTTTATATCCTGTATTAGCTATAATTAATTAATATATTTAAATATGTGTTTTATGTGAATAAGTGATGAACTAATTAATACATAATTATTAACTTCAGTATATCGTATAAAGAGTAAGTGAAAATCATAATTTAACGTACTGCAACACATGAAGACTTATTGCAAAAAATTTAGCCGTATGTAATTTGTAAAACATTTTTATTTAAATATGGTTTTTGATTTATTATGTAATAAATTACTATTATCATTTCATGCCATTTAATAATTCTTAATTGAATTGCATTTTTCTTAGTTCTTATAAATAAGTATTCACATATAAGTTTCAAATTTATAATTATCGGTACGCATTTTATAAGAGGCGAACTGCATCTAAATCTGAAAAAAAAATTTTAATATGAATCCGATTTGTAATAAAAAATATCGAAAAGTTATTATAGTTTGATAAGTTTACTAGTTTATTAATACTTGATTAATGTAGTATAAAACTTAATTTCATCATTTTTAATAATAGCTTTATTTATTTTATATGCAAAAGTTATTTAAAATTATACAAACTATTAAAATTATCAATGATTTACTTCTAAGCTTAAATGTCTAACTCATTATAAATGAAATTTTAATAATTTATTTGACTTAACTATTATTACTACTTAAAGATAAGTTCTCCTCTTCTCTTAAAAATTTATAGTAAAGCTTATATCAAAAACTAAATTAAAAATATCAATATTAAACATTACAGTGGCTATTTATTTCAATAGGAAATTTGAATGTTATATGCAAATAGTTTTAAAATAATGTTTTTATGTAGATATTTAGATTGTCAAACGTTTCAATAAGCAAAAAAAGAATTTTATTATATAAATTTGATATGTCTTAAATAATGAATGGATATAAACTGTTAAACGATCATCAATTTATAATTATTGTTTTTATATAGTAATGAAATTTCTATATTACACACTCAGTTTGTTTCGAAATAAATTTGGAAAATTTTTAACCTATTTAACAAATTTATTAATGATATAATTACTAATTCTAGGAGTTTAATTGCATTAATGCTAATTATAAATACTCATAATTCGATTTTTAATTAAATTTTATGTACATTAATGTTTTTATGTATTAATAAATATTTAGATTTTCGTGCTAGATTATACTATTCGCCTAATGATCCAATAGCTTCCTGTTTTTATTGAAAATTTTAAATCATGTTAATTCATATATTATGTCGAAATAACTTAATAATAACAGATTTTATTATTTTTATTAAAAAAAAAGTTTAAATTTTAAATATTAATATTTTATAGTATTATCAAGTTAAATTTTTAAGAAGTTTAGATTATAAATTTACATTATTTCAATTATTGTAAATGTACATGAAAAGTTATTAACGTAAACGAAAATTTTCGATGACAAAAGAATTTCATACAGCCTGCAGAAGATGAGCCACATGTATTTTCTACTGGTTCTGTTAATTGGACTAGTTAATTCGTTTCCAACTACGGAGTTGGATGTAGCTTCTACAAATATAGCTGAGGATGGTCCGACAAAATTTGAAATTGGTTCAAGATACGCAGATAAAGTCGAAGTGACATTACCTTTTAAAATCACTAACAAGAAAGAGCTGATCACTTGGGTAACATATGCGATGCGAGTTATGGCTTCTAGAATTAATGTTACCCTGGAAGCACCAAATTCTGAAATATCACCTGAAAATATCGAAAAGTTACGTAACTCGTCTATAGTTATTAATCATTTAATTGAGAGAATAAATAGCGAAGAGCTGAAGGGGCCACTGGATACAAAATTGTCGAAACCTATGTTATTCTCGAATATTAAGGTAATTTTCTCGAACAAAAGGTATCCATTGAGATTTTATGGCGTTTTAACAATCGATATTAAATATTACATTAATAATCATATATTTCTATCTGGCTTTTTTCATACATTAATAAACATTCATAAAAATCCCCATATAAAATGGCATACCTCTATGCTCAACTTGACAATAAATACAAAAATTTATTATTAAAAATGATAGACAAATTTTTGTAAACATAATTCAAATTTAAAAAATGTATTGTAAGCAGAAAACATTCACTTTTCTATTTTAAATATTGTTTAGCATATTAGTATAACATATTAGAGTGCAATAAAATTGAATTATTTGCCAATTGCAAGTAATAAAAAAAAAAATAAATAATCACCAATTTTCTAATACAAAAATTAATATAAAAATAATAAAACTACGTATTCAATTTGATTTAGCACGATGAAAACCTCGAGAATTTGCAGATCATAAATAATCACAAAAAAACGGCTAAGCCACGGCTAAAACTTGTTTCAATAACGGAATCACCAACTATTAACGAAAATAAAACCGATTCCTATAACTTTTATAATTCATTCGCAAATGATACGCAAGATTTATTTCTCAGCAATCCGTACGATCATCCTGATAATAAAGCGTTCCGCGATCCCAATATATTCCCACCATTTATCGTTGAACAACGGCAAAACGCATATTTACCACTGCCACTTAAGCCTGCCAATATCGACAAGATGAACACATTGAATGGCACCGTGAATACAAAGAATATTCACGAAGGAATTAAAAATCCCGACAACAGTAATGATATTTAAATGTACTTTCTTAATAATTATGTTATTATTATCAATTGAATATCTTTTTGTTTTAGTAAAAGAAGATTCTCTGGGATCATTGCAGCTCGTATCGATGAACAATAAACAAAATCAGCTCCTATCGAGTAGACCACGCGAAAGCTTCATCAAGCCTGATAAATTAAAATCAAAGGATGTTGGTATTATTTACAAATATCAAAATAATGAAACACCTATATCAAATAGTCGACCAATCATTAGGGTACCCTTCGAGGCCTATATAACCATAACTCAAGAAGAACCTAATGTATTGAAACTTGAAAACAGCAAATTTAAAATATATAATCAAAGGGAAGAAAAAAAAGATGATAGCCGCTATGAGCCTTCCACCAGTAATTCACAAAATTTATTATCGACTTCTTCAGTGCGAAACAACTTTAACAAGTCCTGGTTAACCGAAAACAATACAAGTAGGCATGAACTTGTTAAATGAATTTTATTTCATCAAAATTCATTCATATAAATGCTTAAAAAAAAAAAATTCGAACATTATAAAAATTTCAAGACAAATTATGAAAAAGGTATCATTGATTTTACTGTAGAATAAGTTATTAATTATTAAGAAAAGTAAATTTTACAATAATTTTACAATGAAATTGAATTTTGTTTGTAGATACAAAATTTCTAGTCTAACAAACGAATAAACGAGTTTATTCAGTGAATTGACAAAATATTATTCATTTAAAAAAAATAATAAAATATACACGGTATCAGAAAATACGTTTTCTATTTTTTCTTTAAAATAAAAGCTTACTCATTATATTCCATTCACTTCACTATAATAGTTAAACAATTTAATGTTTTATCCTTTTAACGGTATTATAATTGATTTTCAAAAATCTAATCCTTTTTTTTTTTTTTTTTTTTTTTTTTTTTAACCAAAACCAAATATGAATATAAAATTTTCATGTCATCATTTATTTATCAAATTAAAATTTATTAGATAATCTACCTATATTTGCTGTATTTTTGTTTGCAATTGTATGACCTTATTTTTATTTAACCACCTCATAACAGAGAAAACGAAAGTATCGGGATAATTTTTTAACTCGCTTTTTTATATAAATCTATTAAAATAATTTATGCATTATTATTATTCCATCACTATTTATGATAATTTTCAATAATCGTACTACATATGTAATAAATTATAATTGTTTTTTTCATACTCGAGGTGAAAGTGATATAACAAAATTGTATTCGAATAAAAGTAAGAACTAAAATAATAATTTTGGCTTTTAAGTTAATTATGGCACATAGTAAAGTGTCTCAAGATCTTTCATAATATGATGGTGAAAATATGCGAGAAACGCTTGAAATGAGTTGATCCGTACAATTATTAACAGTACAGCTAGTTAACATGAAGAAATTGTTTTTCTTACATATGTAGACAATTGTGTATCAAAAATTTTATACGATAAGTACAATTAATCCGATAAATACAATGACTAAATTTTTACCATAAAAATCTAATTTTTTTTTATGAAAAATACATTTTTATTAACTTTGGTCTGCGTATCGATACAGCTAATATGCGAGTATGTATGCACATACATATACATATATATATATATATATATATATATATATATATATATTCTATTTTTATGACAGTATTATTACCGAAAGAATAAAATTAGTTTAATTATCGATTTAACGGATAAAGATGACTTTATAGAAAAAAATAATTACTGCAATATTTTTAGATGAGCATTGTAATTCTTCAACACATTGATAAATAATGAACAAAGTTGAGTTTAAATTTAAAAAATAATAACAAAACTCAATTTAAAAATTAAAAATTTCCTGAAAATTAGCAAATATTTTTATTACCCCTGTAATATGCATACGAATATATAATAAAGAATTACATTTTTATCTTAGGCACGACGGAAGACATAATCGAAGAAATTCCAATTACAGTGAAACCATTGGGAAATAACAAGAGAAAAAAAGATAGATCGAAGAATATGCGATCTGTATTTAATTTGCAGACACTTATCCGTTTAATATCATATGCTAATAGAAATACTACATCATCGATGTTTAGACACATGCTTACCAAAGTTACTAACAACTTACCTTTAAAAGACATGCAGGTAAAATTATAAATTTATAACAAAACACATCCATTTGTATTTACAACAGTGCAAAATGGTTTGTAAAATTATGACGATAAATTTAATGTACTGATTAATTGCATATAATCTGATTAATTTTTACGTAAAAATTATGAATACTTATTTCATTATAAAATTAAATAGTCTTTATCTTATTATTCCACGATTTAAATGTCATATGATTTTATTAAAATATTAATTGAAATTACGATAAAATTATTTGAATTTATTGTACATTTAATTTTGAATTTCAGTTCAACTCATTGCAAGTCTGTACAATATAAAATAGTTTAAGTTTTTAAATAATTTTAGTATTTTAATATATTTAATAAATTTTTAAAAAAATTTATCTATTTTATCTGTAATTATGCATTATTTTAGATATTTTGGATAGACGATTGAAAATAAAAATTTAAATACACGTAATTAAGTGAAATTTTGTCAAACTTTAAGTAGACAAAAATAAAGCTCCTTACAGAATATAATTATTAATTATCTTAGTTTATCTAAACTTTTAGATGAATTTTTCATGAAATGGTTAAACTATTATTAGACGTCAATTTGTTTATTTTAATAAATTTAGACTAATAAATGTGATTATTATAATCATGTGGTGATTAAAAAAATAAGTGGAGCAATAGAATTTTTCTTTTGAAATCACTGCATTAATCGTTGACAAATCAATGCCCAACAACTTCTATTAGTTTTAACGAAAAATTTTATATAAAATTATTAAAATATGTTATAAACTAACATTATAAAATTATTTTGCTTTTTAATATATATAAAAATTAAACGATATTATAGTTCCAAAAATTATGTACCAAAAATTTATATTTATTTATAAAAATAGTATATACTCTTCTGTTTGATATATAATACGTGTTTGTCTAATAAGCAAACAGAATTTTTTTTTTAAGAACTACGCAAATATTGACACAAGATGTATAAAAAAATGTTTCAATATTTGTGAATATGCTATTAGCAATATCGGCTATTAAAATGAAATTACAAGCTTCAAAATTTATCGTTTGACATATAAAAAGTAAAGTGCTTTTAAACTAAAATAAAGCAAATTCGAAATGATTTTAATATCTTAAATACTATACACTAGAGAAATCTCGAGAAAGAAACTTCTCGATACAAGTCTACACTCAAATAAAAATGTAAAAAATATAAAAAGTAACGATAAATTTTTTTCATTAGTAAAAATTATATTTTTTATTGCATAACTATAAATCAGCGTTATGGAATCTTGTTAACCTCTTTTTCTACATCCATATACTTAAGTGCGTTATTTTACGTCTACTCAATAAATTTTGAAATTGCAGTCCTTCACGATGATTATAACTTTTCGAGGGAATCGAATTCATTAATAATGTATGGATCTCGCGTGGTCGATGATCTTTCTTGGACTCTTACCTAATCAACGTATCTCATCTAGAAAGTCTATTACGGACGATTGCACAACTAAGTTTAAAAGTATAGTCATACAATAAAATATGGCATTAATGACATATTATCATTAAGATATTTTATAAAATTGTGTAGATTAAAATTGCCCTGCTTATTGTTAAATATGTATAGTAGTCTGTATAAATAAGACTTTCTTAAAATTAATATAATCATATATGAATTTTTATAATTTATAAGAATACTTCAAATTTATATTAAACTTGTAGTCATTGTAACTTTTTTACAATGTTGAGGTTAGAATTTAATTTAATAAGATTGAAACGAATGATTTCAATAAAAGATAAAATTTACTTTAAAGATGACTTATCGTGGTAGAAGGAATCAGACATCGCAGAGACAAGAAAATGACATAGATAACATTGATAATAAAATCGAAGGCAATAATGATAAAGGCGAAGAGCAAAATACGAGTAAAGGCGATGACGATGATAAACGTGATATTTTTGATGACGATGATGAAACTTTAAGTACTGATTATGATTATGTAAGTAATTAAATATTATAAATAAAAACAAAGCTTATTATTATGCTTATTACAGACATAATAACATTCGTATCATGTTCAAACGAAAAATATAGTTTTCCTACAATTATAATACATGTAGTACTGTACCATTAAAATCATTTATCATGTAAATAATATAATTCCCATACTATGTGTTTCAGTATTCTATATAAGCCTCGATAAAAACTAATTAATAAAAATATTATTTCACATAGAATGAAGACAAAGGATCTCTTGGATCACTTGAGGACCTTATTCCACTACTTATTCCAATTCTCGAGGACATTAGTGACGTAAAATTTATTTTAATTTATATTTTCATTAAATTAATTTCATAAACTCATGATCACGTTAAATAATCAAATAATTTATCGTCAAAAACGTTCACATTAATTTTATAGTTAATAATAATACATATTACGTGTTTTTTTTTTTTTTTTTTATCATGTATCAAATACTTTTAAAACTATTTATGCTACAGTGAAAATAACTGTTGATGGGTATTGTTTTTCTATTTAATAGCCGGAGTCCGATACCGATTTGGGCGAATTACTCAGTGCAGCTGTTCCTATACTGCAACAACTATCAGAAGTGAGAAGTAACAAAAACAAAAAAAAATAAATATATATATATATATATATATGTGACGATTAATATAATAAATATAATAAATATACAATACATATAAATTACATTTTACTCTCACTAATATTTTGGTTTACCATTATAGAGAGATCCAGAAACTGGCGAAGGTCCAGATATTGTTGGCGTTCTTGGGCCCATTTTACAAAGTTTATCTGCCGTATGTTCATTTAAATTATTAGTATTATTTTAATGTTAAATACTATGTTAATATCCTTCTCGTCTAACGACTAAGTTTATCATTTATACGCACTAATTTATTTATATTTATTTAAAACATGATTAAATCAATAATTGTAAATATTGAGCAAAATAATGAAACCCGAAGGACGATGCTCAAAATATACAAATATGATGTTGTAATATGTTTTGTAATTGAAGATTTGTCATTTTGTACTAGAATATAGATTTACCGCTATGACTAATGCATACTCTACTACAATACATTTCATCATAGAAATATTGTTTATTGTAAATGGCTTTTTAAGTATGTAATAATTTTACTTCGCTTTTTGTATATATTTTTTATTGATTTGTAGAAGAAGGTTAGAGTGAATGAAATTAATAGAATTATTTATTGATGTTTTTTTTTATTAATATAAGGAAGGCAAGAAATCAAACTTATCTATCCTTATAATAAACTTAAGACTTCTGGCAAAATAATTATACATAGGGTAAGGATGGAGAAGGCAGCGATAGCGGCGCTATCTTAGGGCCCATATTTCAGCTGATAGCACCATTAATCGGTCCACTCTCCGGTCCATTAAGTGGCCCACTATCGTCATCGAGCAGTGGCGTATGTATTAATTTCAAATCTCAAGTGCCGTTCGCAGTTTATCAGCGAGTAACTCTAAATAATACTTTCTACCTTAATTTGAAATTTTAATATAGGGCGGAGGAAAAGAATCTTCTCTTGGTAGCCTTTTAGTTGCAATTTTGGGACCCTTAAGTCAGGTAGTCAATTTTGAGTCATCGTTACGTATTAATTAACTACCAAATAAGATGAATTAATGCTTATTGTGTTGTTGGCAGACAACAGAATCTGGTGGACAATCACCTATTGCAGCAATTGTATCTACTATCGTTTCTCTACTAAGTACAGTATGTATTAAAACATTGACTTGTGTTATAAAATTATTATCAATAGATAACATTTGCCTATCCATTGAGTAAAACCATATAGTACGAAAAATCGAATATCCCATAAAGTGATTACTTCTTATAGAACTAATAATTCTTTTGTCACGTGATATTATATTATATTATACGATATTATACGATATTATAAGATTATATTATATAGATATTATACGATAATATATGATAGTACGCGATCCAAATTTCCATAGACATAAAAGCCACGTAATGCAAAACTTTACAAAATAAAATTATATTATAATTTATAATCATCTTTATAAGTGAAATTATAATTAAAAATCTTTAATGAGTGAATTACAACTTCATTAATAAATGAACACATAAATGACATACAAATACATATATAATCTGTAAATTGCTAGCGAGTAGTACGAATGCCTCGCGAATTTTTATTTTAAATTAAACCAACACAAATATCATTGATATCATACCATGTGATAAAAAAATTGATATATACAATTGTAGGAACTCAGTGCACCTGACTCGGGAATCGACTTTGGTGCTCTTGTCAGTCAAGTTGTGGCCGGCGCCTTGTCAGGTTCAAGTGGCAGTTTGAGCGGCGGCTCGAGTAAGAGCTCCAGCAAGGGTTCTTCTGCTGAGGAAAATGAATCCCCTGCAGGATATAATCCCCTCTCTCAGGTTGAAATCTTAAAACCGCCACCGGAGCCGAAAATGAAACGTCCGAACAACTCACCAAAGGACTCCTCCTCTCAGAAAAAAACACGCGCCAATTTTCAGAACACGCAATACAGACCGCAAGCCACGCATCCCGAAGCCGTACATTTTCCACAGGACAATCAATACGTACAAGGTGTTCCACAGTACCAATATGAACAGGTCGCAGCTCCAGCCAATTACGGCGGTTACGGAACCTATGGGGTGAGATTGTGCACAGCTTAACTCGTCATTTGCTTCGCTTGCAACTTTAACTTGCATTTTTAACAACTCGTGAAAATTTTTCATCCAACAACTTGAAGGTTCCAGCGAACAAAGTGAAAACATTTGAGCTGCTTGGTAAAACCTTCAAAGATATTTTATCCAGCGGAGTAAATCTTATGAAGGCGATACTAGGCGCCTCTACAGCTGCTTCAGGCGCGTCTTCGCAGCATTCGAGTGGTGGCGACACTACAAATCAGGGATACGGACCTCCACCTCCCATAACACCTTACCAAAAACCATATAAGAAACAAGATTCCTATCAGAATATACACTAAAAGTTTCTTAAATTGTACAAATTATGCATTTTTTACACAAGTATAGCACTATGTGTTTACTAATATTTGAGAAAAAAGTAATATGAGATCAACAATCAATATGATAAAAATGCTATTTTCATCTTAAATATTCTGTAAAAATCGCCATAGAAGAAGTGGAAAAAGCATTTTTATCAAATATTTCATCATTAGCATTATTATTTATGCATATTTGGGTAATATTTATTTACTTACATGTTGCCCAGATTTTCTGAGATTATAAAGTAACTTAGTGAATATCGCAAAAAACATATCAACGCTGTAATGGTGGATTTATTAATTGTACCTTCCTATTTTAAAGATATAGTTCCATATTATATTAATTGTTACGAAAATGAAACAAATTATTTTCATTAATTTTAATGCCTTAAGTGATTATTAATGAAGCGCAAAATCTCCAAAAATTACTGTTTTTTTTTTCTTTTTTAATACACGCAACATTTGCGCATATACGATAAAGCAATAAAATATTAATAAAAGTTATTTTTTGTTTTTGAAAATACATTACCACATAAATTGCATTGAATGAAAATTTGAAAGAAACTGATAAATACGTACAATAATATTTTCAGCGTTAGATATTAATGATTAAATTTTAGTAATAATGATTAACTCGTGAAAATTCATATAATTTTTATAAAATCCATAATAACATTTAATGTCATTAAAAGATTAATTTGCTACTTATTAATATTTATTTAATGCTAACAACAAAGCTAAAAATGACGAAATATCTTGCAGAAAGAAGAGTTTCTTATATATGCATGATATTTTTATATATTATTTTTTAAATCTTTTATAAATTATGTATAAATGAAAATAATTAATGTAAATATATTATAAAATAAATTAGTATAATAAATATTATAATCCATATGTGATGTGTGTAATTGTGCGATTAACCTATAATTAGTATAATTCATAAAATAAAAAACAAAATTCAATTTTATTTGTCAAAAATATTGTTATTGCTTAATTAAAAATAAATGTTGCTTAGTTGATGGTGAATTAATTATAATTGATCAAAGATAGTTAAATGTTATGTTTATATCAGATAATGATTAAATCTTAGAAAATCATATATAATTTATGTTTATATTTTCAAAATAAAATTTAGTTAACGAGTCTATATCAAATTTCAATGTACTTGTATTCAGAAAACTGACTTGTACTTTTATATAACATTGAAAAACATTAGTATTAAAATAGTAAATTCCAACATTAAGGAAAACTCATTACTTTTTATTTGTTCTTAATATTAAATTCATTTTGCAAACATAAGATATAATAATATTTCGTAGTAATTTTCATAGATTTTTTTATGTAAACAGATGCACAAATAAAAACAATACACAAACGTATAATTCATTAAATTAAATTTATGTACAGTTAATCATACAGTTTAATATCGTTAATCGTTAGATAATTTTTCAATAAAATCTTTTGATTAATAAAAAATAATATATATATATATATATATATATATATATATATAAGTAATGGACATCAAAATTTAATTAGTATATAATATTATACACTTTATGATTAAACTGTACGCTTTTTCATTTTAATTTAGTAATTAAACTAATTACATTACTAATCAAAAAATGAATATTAATTAATAATTTTATACGTGCCTATACTGTGACAATTATATTATATATTTTAATCTCAACTTGAAATATTATTTATGAATTTAATTTAATTTCGATAGATATATTTAATTTGTTATCTATAAGGTTTTATCACATTGACAGTACACGAGTCAATTTAAAAAAAAGAGATGTATGATAATACAGAAACTGATCTATTTTTAAAAATATATATCTATATGAATTGTTTATTATTATAAATAGTTACTACATATTGCATTTTGATTCGTAATAAACTTTATTTAAGATTTTATTATCATTCTTAGGTATGTTTTCTAATATTAGGTAAAACAATGTACATAAAATTTCGAATATTTCATGCAATGAATAATAATGTTAATCTCATGCAAGTGTACTTTCGTAATATCACGTCAATGTTGCTGTTCACTTTGTTATTCAATCCGCAATTATAACTTTTCATTCTGTCTGTTCCTCCTTGAAGAGCTTAGTCGACTTTTTGTTTAGTTTTGTACTGATCTACATTTTCAGAATGTAAGTAAAAATTTATTCTTGCGTCTAATTTATCGATTAGACGTTGTTTTGCATTCGTGTTGTAATATTCTTAATGGGAGCAAAATTTTTGTCTCGGTGTATTTAATCACACAGTATTTTGCAATCTTAATTAAACTATGTTTTAAGAAGATGGTGATTAATGTTTAGGTTTTTGTACAAATTTTATTTTTAATCACATGTAATTTATTATAATATTATAATATCATAATATTACTGGATAGTAATAATTCAGTTGAATAAATTTAATTTTTATATGAATCTTGTAATTTGATTGAATCCTTATACAATTGTATCTATAAATATTTCTGGGAAAATATTTATTCGTAAAATAATGCATAATTAATAGTAATTTGAAGTTTTTTTTTTTTTTTTTTTTTTTTCCATTTTTTACTAAACTAATGAGTAATTAATTTTGTTCGCAGTTCAAAGTTTTTATCTTGATAAAATTGAAAATTATCCAGTAAGACAGATTTCATTAAACTTAAATAAATATTACTAAATGGCTCAAGATGAAAGATGATTTTGAATATTTTTCAAAATTTACCGCATATGATAAGTTCTTAAACTGTTAATAATTTACAGACTAAAAATGAGTTACTGGTATATCCTTTCACTTCCTCTTAATAAAATATATACACTGCTTTCACTAATTTTAGAAAACATTTTATTATAGGCACATCAAGTATATAAAAGTATTTCTATATTATTTTGTACAATTTTTAATCCATTTTGAAATGATGTACCTACAATTTCAATTACAGGCAATTACGTAAAACTTGATTTTTACCAATATAATTCAACGAATAATTGCTGTCATATTGTTACGATCAAACGAGATAAGAAAAGACGAAGAAGATTTTGAGAGATGCACCTTTGGATATTACGATAGAAATCGCGGATATTATTCCAGTCTGAGAAGCGCTTTTCACTTTCACTGCCAATGTGCATAATACGAGCACGAATGTAATTAACAGCATACGAGTGTGTGCATTATAAATTACACATGTCCAACTCATATTTAGTTAAAAGCGGCAAAAACCCTTCGTCTATCTACACCAAAAGGAATATCTATAATGGTATTTGTTTCCGCTGTGTGCCTTTGCGATTTAACATTCCAACGTCTAGACTAGAGTCTCCTCGATAATTTCTTTCCTCGTTATTTTTTTATTTTAATTCCTATAGCTATTCCGGGGGATAATAAGAA
The DNA here is from genome assembly GCF_000503995.2 of Ceratosolen solmsi marchali. Taxonomy (NCBI): domain Eukaryota; kingdom Metazoa; phylum Arthropoda; class Insecta; order Hymenoptera; family Agaonidae; genus Ceratosolen; species Ceratosolen solmsi. Next base: position 2,831,752 of record NW_011948416.1, on the reverse strand, counting down.
GGATGCTAAAAGCGTGAAAGTTATAACTTTATCACCATAAGTTGTTCGGGAGACAGTTAACAAAACAAATTACTTCTAATTTTTAAATAACATTACTTTAATAAGGAAACGTTTTCTAAAGTCGCGCTGAAAGTCATTTTGAAAGAAACGCAATAATTGATAAATTAATTTGATAAAATTTTTTTTACATATGATGCATAATTTTAAAATTAACCTTAGGTTTTCAAAAAATTCTATTCCCAATAAAACCATTAAAATAATAAATTATAAAAATAAATATTATTTCTTATTACGTTTTAATATTATTTTCAAAATATTGTTTATTTGTAAAGTAACCTACAGAAAGCGAACTATTTACTTTACAATGATCTAATAAAGAATTAATGCTATATAAAATATTTTATTACGAAAATATATAATTTTTACACAATATACAAAACACTTTAATGAATGGCATGATATAATTATAGTAAACTATGATAATTTATTGTTTTATTAATCATTAATATATCATAAGAAATTTTGTCATATATAATTATAACTGAACCAAGAAAAATTATATTAATTTATAAATTTATTATGTGGATAGTCATAAAATTTTATGAATAAAAGTAATAAAGACTTTTGAGGTAATAAAGAAATAGTTTACATACGCGCTACTGGAATAGAGTAATAATTTCATTAATAACATAGTTTTTCTTTGAATATTTTAAAATAAGTATAACTATATATTTATTTAAACACACACACACACACATATATATATATATATATATATATATCTATTTTTTAATTCCTTCGCAAATATTTTTTATAAGAGTATTTATTACAATATAATTATATTATTACTAACTTTTTATTTTTTAAAATATTAAATGCTGAAATGTTTATTTTAATATGATAAATTCTGTAATATTCATTATAATGGAAGTTTTTTATTTTGCTTGATGTATAATAATTTCGAGAATATCTAATTTATCTAATTAATAAACAATTAATTGAAAGTTTATTTATAAAATTACGAAATAAATGAATATCGGGATTAAAGAGCATCAATGCAATCATATAAAAATAATGTCTTCTTGCTAATGTTGGCAAAGAAAAATGACTGTGTAAACCTAAAACGATGGCTTTAAAAACTTGCATAGAGCAATATGATGTTTCGTCTATGACTTATAACGCAACGTCGTTCGATGTCAGTAAAAGTGACAGTTGTGTGATTCATCAGCCCAATGAAATTGAAATATACATATATGCGCGTGTATAGGTAGTGTATTTCGCGTAACTTATTGCGTTATACACGAAAGCAAAATTATGAAAGCCTCTCTCGTCCAAATAGGACGATTTTTCCGTAATTCTCGAGGTCAGATCACTGTAGATTTCATGCAAGTTTCTTGACCTCTTTATTTGTACACAAAAAACTGATGTGAGGTTTTTTCAATAAAACTTTTACATGTAACAAAATATAATATTGATTATTAAATTAAATATTATTATTTAAAAACAGAGTTGATGCGATATTAACATATTCTCTTAGATAACATACGTTACTAATATAATACGTTGTAAATTAACGATTATTATTTATGAAATAGAAATAAATTTAACTATGCATAATAACTACCATGAATAATGACATTAAAATCTATTAGTTTAAGAGATATTAGTAGGAGTGATTTAATTTCCTTTGTTATCTAAATTTCAGTTGTAGTTAATTAATTAGGAATGTTTTTTGCATTATTATACAAATGATTCTTTTACATTGAACAAATTCATAAAGAATATAAAATTTGAATTAAAATATTGTATTATAATTGAATTGTTTAATGAATATTTTAATTTATCATCTTCTATTTTTTTTTTATTTTTTCATATTTCCGTCTTAGATAATTCAAAAAATTTTTTATCGTGTATTTATGAGATATAATTAGATCTAAATTGTGCGCATGTACCAGACTATGTATGCACTCTAATTAATTAATTTGTATTTCATGTATTACATAAGATTTAGATAGTTTTATACATAGTCATTATAACATTTTTAAATGTATCAAAATACTTTAATGATTAAATTATATAGTAAAAATTTTGTTTTAATGACTTACTGTAATGATTATATAATACACAGTTTGATAGAAGTAAATATTATATTAACACTAAATAATTTTTATTCAGTTTATTAATTAATTGTGTGGAATCAACTGTTTAATTTTGATACTTTATGAAAAAATTGATCTATATAGTGTTTATTATAGTCTAATTTTATTTTAATAACGAATATTATAAAATGTAAATTATGAATAATTATTACAGAATAGATATAAATATTATAGAAATTGAAAGGCTATGTAGTTATAAAAACTGAAAAACTATTTAAATTTTACGTAAAGAGTAAATATATTTATATTAATATACTTATCAAATCTTATAATAATATCTTTTATTTTTAAGAAAATTCACTTAATTTGCTTTATTTTAAAATTTCTTAATTCTACGTCTCCAAATAATATAAATAACAATTTGTTTTTATCCTCATAGTTTAATATCTAGTTGCATTTTCTTCTAGTTTCATCTAATTTTCATTCTCCATTAGATCTAGTGCCAGTAAGCATATGTAGACTAAACGAGTATTTAAGAAATTGCATAGGTATTCAATTTGTTTAATCGATATATTGATTTCAATATTATTAAATAATAGAAAGAGTTTTTTTTTTAATAATCTATATTCATATGCAAGTATTTTTAAATAAAAAATCATTTATAAAAACACGGAGATTTATGACGATGTGGGATTGACTGGAAATTCATAATGATCGACTTACGATGCTGAACAGAATCTATAAACATTTCTTTTCATAATAGTTATATAAATTACATTATAACGAGAAAAATGTTGTAATATCATGTCAAGTTATTTATAAGATTTATGTTAATAATATAAATTATCATTAAACAAATATTCAAATGGACTATTTCTTATTCCAGTTCATTTAATTGTAAATACTGTGCCAATTGAATATAATAATAAAAAATAATTTATATAATTAAAAGTTGATGTGTTAATTAATCTATTTATAATCTATTTATAACATAATGAGTTTTTAGATATCACCGAGAACATTAAGTAATTATAATTATTGAATTTACAATAATAGAGAAATTTGTATGAATTTGTAAAGAAGTATGAAATTTATATTCTATATAAAATCTAAATAAGAAACTACAAAATATTTTCTCTTAAATTATTTGAATGACTGCATATTATATATTTAAAATATTAACATAGAACATAGTTAATATAATTTATTTGGATTTAAATTTCTTTTTAAATATTTTTTAATATACATTTACTAATATAAACTAATCTCTGTATTTTTATTCCAGATATTATTGGTTAAAATGATGGTTGAAAAATTATTATCAGTTAATGTGACTTGTATGTTGGAAAAAATACTTATCATAACTTCTTCCAGTATAGTCATGTAATTGATAACCTAGTAAATTTATATAAAAGGTCGTGTGTATCTAATGTGTGTGTATATTCTAATAATCTTATAGAAATGAATGTTCGTTAAGTGAAAGGATTATTGTTTTTTGTAATCATTAAATATTAATAAAATTAATCAACGAGTGAAGAAAACTAATATTTCAATGCAATAGAAAAAGTTAGTACTTTTTCAGATGCATTATTATGTATATCAAAGAATTTAAACTAAAGAATTTTAATTTTATTTCAAGGAAAAATGAAAAAAATATATATATTTCAATCGCATATTCATTATACATAATTACTTATAATCAATTATTCAAGAATCTCTCTGCAGCTTCTTGATACAAATCGAGACATGTCATTTCTTTGAAAATAAATTGTACAGGATTTCGTAAATAGAATTGATAAGTCATAGTACGACAACCTTTATACTCGATTACCCTGTACCAGAATGCGATACGATATAAAGAATTTGTCGTAAGACTTAGAGGATCGCGTGAAGTTTAGATGAAAAAGGGATATTTTGTAAGTAGCATTTATATAAATAAATAATAATGACACGCTAGTTGCTACATAAACAAAAGCTATATATATATATATATATGCTTATACATGCAATTGTAATTCAATCTTGCGTAATTGAAATAGCCGATACAGTAATAACTTATTTCCGTTGAATTATTCTACTATTTCTAGTGAAATTTATAAGCATATATGTAATAATACTAATTTCTTTAAACATTTATTTTAAAAAATTGTTTACATTAAGTAAATAAGAATGTAATATACTTATGTAGATTATGTATATATAATATTGACTAATAATTGTACAAAATGTTTGTATGAATATTTACAAAATAACAAATTAAACAGTAATATGTTAAAAGCAATGACTTTCTATTTATGTTTATTTAAGAGTCAATTGTATGATCTTCATGAAATTTTGAAATAAGCCATAAGCAGTAAAACATAAATTTTGAATATTTCTATCAGGATTTGAATATCCGCCGGAGGTTAGGCTTAGTATATACGAAATAATATGAAATCGATAATTTTATACTTAATTAAAGAAAGATTGTAATAAAATGATTTATTCAGTCGATTTATGATTACGAACGTAAGATATATGTCGAATAAAAATTTTTATTGAAATTGATAAAGTAATAACTAGAAGTCCCAATTGTTGGAATATAATATAATCATACCGCTCGAAAAATACGTTTAGAAAATGCATTTATAAACTCAATGAATAGTATATTATTAATGAAAAGTAATGGGAATTAAAACGAAATATGTATGAACGTAAGTAAAAAATTCTTATTCTATATTCTATTATTGTCATTCTAAACTTTAGGCTATTTGCAAAATATAAAGAACCTTACAAATAAGTATATATTATTTCATTTCTACGGTATATACTAATACATAAATAATGAGCTATATATCTTGAAATTATAATATTAACATCTTCATAATTATTTTAATTGAATAGATATTATAATAAAATGTAGTTGGATTCATTGTTGAAGTAAATGTGTTTTTGAAATATTAATAACTCAAAATTATTGTAAAAATTTAAGAAAATAGTAGAACAGTAGAATAGTACTTAATTTTACACTGTTTAATTATAAATATAAGTATGATAGTTATCCAATATAATACAATTGCAATGTAACGAATATATAATTGATTAAAATTGCGATTTCTAGCCGTAAAAAATTTATATATAGAATATTTACGATAAATTTAAATTGTTGTATTTTATCCCACATTGATAATCATAAAAATTAGCTTAGTTGATAATAAGATAAAAATTTTCCTATTAAGATTATAAATTCTCTTCATTTTCTATTACGACTTTAGTTCACTTATCCTAAGAGTTGAGAATTTTTTTCAACTTAGCCTTATTTTCCATTTCGGATACAGCAGACATTTGCGTATGAATGGTTGCGTAAGTAACGGGGCAGTCTTTATTAATTTTTTTTACAACTGTCCGACTTTGCTCTATGACCCCGAGAGGTGCTTTCTAATCCTGTTCGTAATTATGTATGTTTATGACTCTTTCTTCTACGTAACTGTAGCTTTTATTACAAAGTTCTTAAAAATTCGAAACTATTAAATGCCAGCAATTTCTGATACAATTTTCTTTTTTAAAATTCGAATTTATGTGCAATAATATAATAAAAACTTTCATATAATTTATAATCTCTTTTTATTATTTTTCATCAAATTATGTTATAATATAAATATTAATATATTGCATCTAAACTTATTTTAATTTAGTTGTTAAGTTAATTAGGTCGATGATGTCTAATACAAATCTTTTAGTAATAAAATTAAAAGGTTATTTGTAAAAATTATATGACTAATTTTTTTACTCTGAATAATTGTACCTTTAAAATTCAATAAAAAAATATCTTATACAAATTGTAAATGTAATTTAATATACAAAAAAGAAAGAAAAAAACATAGTTATTTAATTTTAATGCATAAATTATATAATTTTTTTACATAATTATATACTTTAACATAAAATATAATTGTTTTATATAAATGATTAAAGAATTACAATTAATTCTGAGTGTAATAAGAAATAAAACGTAATTATAATTTTGAGAACAGATCTTTATTAACCAATTCCAATACATAAAAATTTGATAATATCATAAATCCCTATATGTATAGGAACTAAAAGAAAAAAAATATATATATATATACATATATAAATATATAGAAAGTAGTTTCGTAATAATGAAGTAGTTCATAAAATCATAAATTTTATTAAAATTAAATTAAAATTTTAATATTATTAATATTGTTTTTTAAAAATACATTAACACAAATAGTTATTTTGCATAAATATTATTTCGAGAATCTAGAACATTGAAAACATATTATCATTAATATTTAATATTATAACATTCAATCCTCCATAAGAAATATGATAGATGCAGATTTACTCCAAATAATTTAATATTTATTTCGATTGAATAAGTTTAATAAAATAGTCTATTACACTACATATTGTAAATCTTGTTAATTTTAATATTATTGATTATGATATTGTTAATATTATATTGATTTGAAATTTGTTATATAATATAACTAAAAAAAAATGTTACTCACAAAAGAAAAATTACATAGATTGTTCCACATCGGAAAACTGCTAAATATTAATAACTTTTATAATATTATTAAACCAATAAATTATATTAGTATTAGATAATTTATTAAATATTACTATTTATAATATACGAACATTGAAATTTTGTAGATATTATTTTTTTTATTATTTATTCCAATAATTATACTTAAAATCTCTGTTCCCTTAACACTGTCAAGGCATTAATATTTCTTCAAATATTTTCTGTTAATAATATTTCATCAGTTATATCTTCTATAGCATAAAAACAAAAAAATAACGGGTCCCTATAAATTTATAATATTTTTTTCACGTACAGTATTAACAGGAAATAAAATCATTTGTTTATTTTTCGTACTTCCTATGATCGCAAGAACCTAATGTAATACAAATTTGTTTACTTCATTAACACGAAACATTTAATTTTTTCAATTTTTCATCGTTGCAATGCATAATCTTTTAATGTATTTATATTTATATCTCATAATGCAATATAATTTATAATCTTTAGATTTAAAATTTCAATAAATAAATAATTATTAATATAGGGAAATTCTAAATTGTATCATTATTATACTAAAAGAATGTGTATATTTTGATGAATAGCAAAATGAAATAATTGGATTTTATTGATATTATTAATGAAAAAAATAATTTAGATGCGAGAAACGTTCAATGTATATATAAGATTTAAATTAAAGAAAATATTGGAATAATTGTCTCGATTTTATTTGAAAAAAAAAATATAATTTTTGTTTGAAATACAACAGATAATAAAAAATTACAATGACTTCTAAATTAGAAGTAAATATATTTTTGTTAATTTTAATAAAAATTTCTCAATTAAGTAATAATGTCAATTTAGTAATTAAATTGAATAATTTTAGGAGTTTAATGTAAAGATTAGATACTGAGAAAAATTATATTTATTTTTTTTTTAATAATTTCTATATATATAAGAATATAAGCATATAATTTGTATGTCAAATAAAAAATAAATGAAACCATAATAAACTTAACTTCACCGTTTAATTTTTTTTCTTAAATTATTCTTGAATAATATAAATGGCAATTTTAAATAAACATCTAATCGATTAGCACTTTTATCTATTTCCCGATGGACTCTACTGCATTGAAAAGTGCATTAAACATTATAAGAACATTTCTAAAAATATTACTGCTCCCATTATTTGAAATTAGAATGTACAATCGCATTGTTACACTATATTACTTTTAATTATATACTATAATAAATTACATAATTATAAAAATTAACGATAGAATTACTTATATTCTTATTTTATAATAAATATATAATGATAAATAATTTCTGTGTTTCTCATTCGTTTTTATTATGTGATTGTAATATATAAAATACAATAAATTGTATATATTGAATTAAAAGAAAAGAACAAAAACAAAAATATACTGTTTAAAATGGAATATAATAATTATTAATTTTGATATAATTTATTAATTAACATTTGAATAGTTATTAAATAATTACAATAAGGTTTCAATCTAATCATCCTATCTACTAAGTATAAAATCACAAAAATCCAATACCTGCATATATAATAAAAAATTTGTTATATTAAAAAAAGCGAGAAAATATTATTTGCCTTTTCAGTTCATTAGCACTAATTTAGAAAATAATAATAGCTTAAGACATCCCCACATCTGAACCAAAATACTTTCTTTTACTAATCTCATGATATGGAACTATTTGAGAAGTCGACGAACAATTTGTAAACGAGAAAGCCTTTTACCACTAGAAGAGTACAGTCGATCATTGCCGAACGTTCAAAAAGCCTTGCCGTGTTTTTATCAATGCTTTTATTCTAGTTTTATCATTTTATAGTAAATTATATTTGTTTTTGATTAACTTTTTTTATGTATGTGTTAAACAAGAACATTGACGAGAATGAAAAGTAAATAAATAAAACTGAAAGTTATTGACTGCAGCAGCCTTTTTCAAAATTCCGCTTCATTTATTATTTCATGTAAGTAAACCACGAATACAAAAAAGTGTTTTCATTTGTTACATTAATTACATTGAGACAATATTATCGTTTTTACAGTACATATTATATATATATATATATATATATATATATATATATATATATATATATTTATATATATAAATTAACATTATATTCTTATATTAATGTTTTTAATATGCGATCTACTTGTTAAAATTTTTTTCATCCTTAACTTATTATTTCCCATTAAATTATTATATAAAGCATTAACTTTTGATTAAGAATAGTCGATAATTCGAAAAAATATTTAAAAAAAATTAATATAAAATTTTTATAGAATGGTATAAATGTTTGAAAGGTTTTTAAAGTTTTAAAATTTCTTTATAATTTAACATTATATTATGCCGAATATTTTTATATTAATATATTATAATTATAATATAATAGATATCAATAATTATACACGATATATCGTTGTTTTATATAAAATTAAACTATAAATCTATTATAAGTCTTTGCTTTCACTTATATAGTAAAATACGCAATTTTCTAGTTTTTAAGATAAAGATTTAAAATTATATATCAATATACACTATACAGCGATTATATATTATTAGTGCAATTGAACTGCTTAATGAATTTTAACTTTACATAATAAAAACAAATAATAAACCAGCTGTGAATGTCCAATAAAAAAAAAAAAAATATTTTTTGTAGATATTTACTTCTCAAAAAAAAATTTAGCGCTCATCGAAACTTCTTCGGTATAGTTCCAACATTTGTTCGAGTGAAAGCAAATATCATTTCCTCTGTTCGTGAAATGTAAAAGCAATTACTACTTTTTCATGAGTCACGTGTGCAACAGCATCACGGGAAAAGTTGAGAAATGCAAGTTTAGCAGTAGTACAGTGCTTTGCATGAATGAAAGTTGTGTTAAAGATGGACAACAAATTGAATAAATTTGAACACATTTGAAGTTTATTATTGCTACAAATACCTAAAATGTAGGACAAACAATTTTTTTAAGTACCAATTAATTCCCCTGTTTCTTATTATTACAAGTTACTTTTGATGTTCACTAGTTTTTTTTTCATAGAAAATTGGGATTAAGATTAGAGTAAATAATTTTTACTTATTCATATATAAAGTTTTAAATTGAAGATTTGAAAGTTTAATTATGTAGATTATCAATTACTTATTATAATTTATTAATGATAATATAAAAGTAATTGGGCAGCAGCTTTTAATTTTATTCATTAATTGCGATTTTTCTATAAAATATTTTTAACATCTAATCTACAATCTATTATATATGAATAAAAAAGAGTATAAAACATTCAATAATCAATAAACTTTTGAAATATTTAATAACCAATATTTATCAATGAAAAATTTATATATCAGATTTGTGTATCAGAATTCAGAATTTTCGTTAAACGTTTAAGATGTAAAAGATATAAAAAAAATCAGAAACTGATTACATTTAATTAAGTATATACAATAAAATTAAATAACTATGTAAAATATTTGAAGATGAAAATTATGATAAATAATACACTATAGGTTAACTGAAAAATATGTGAAGATAATGTAATAAAAGCATAAATTATAAACTAAAATTAATTTATATACAAACATTGAACTAACGTACTAATGTACTAATGTACTTAATATATTAAATTAACTAAATAAATATTTTTAATCTTTTATAAATATTAAAATACAAGTATAGAATATCAGTAATTAGAAAATTTAGCCTTTTGAAAATTAAATGTAGCTTCTCTATCGGAAACTTAAAATCCTATATACTTTCTTGCATAATATTTAACTTGGAAAGTTATTAATTCTCAGATTCACTCTGTTCTTTCATTTCACATCTGCTTTAACTTTGTGTACAAAACCAAACATTTATAGGAATCCAATTCGAAAAGCATATTTCTTCAAATATAGTTACATTTAATGGTAATCATAAGCATAACGAAACAAATAAACATAAACATAACAAATGTATCTTATATTATTTCAATATTCTTTAATTTTCCGTATGAAATTGTAATAAAAAATATATGTCTTTTATACAAAAGAAATTTTTATTTCTGAAAAATTCATTCAACCACGTTAAAACATTCCTTACATATTACATAAAAATTTCAATTAAAAATAACTATTTTACGAAAACTTTGAAATCGGATCCATAGATCAATAAAAAATACAATATTATTGAGTTACAAAATTAATGATGCACCCATAAGTGTATATATATATATATATTTGCATAAATGTCTGTATGTATTTGTGACTATGTAGAATGAAAGCTGTAAAATTAGCTCATTTATCTCAAATGTAAATTTATAAATTTTATTAACTATGAAAAATTCAAATTCATAAATTGCAAGCGTTATATGAAGTATAAGCCAATAAAAATGTAAATTTAACTTTTTCTATAACAATACACACGTTCAATCTATGTAATATATCAATTATTATTGTCGGTATAACAATTAATGAATGAGAATTAAAAAAAAATAATTATAATTATAAAAATTTTAACTGAATTTTAAGTTTCTGCAAGTAAAGTCTAAGTAATTATTATTTGCATTCATTTTCAGAGTGAATTTATATAGATGTAAATAAACGTATCAATAGAATTTAATATTTTATATAAATTATAAACCAAAACTTCATTTTTAAAGAACAATTCATTATAAATTTATATTCAAATGAACAAAAATGTATAAATTAAATTTTATTTTCTAATATCCTATTTAATCGAGTATATAATTTTTAAATTCATAAACCTTTTTTCTCATGAGTATGAAATTTCTACCAATATTGTTCTCTCTTATATTCACAATCTAATTTAGTTTAAATTTTTACAAAGAGATATTAGCCAATATTAAACATATGTGCATTACTTATAAAATAGTTATTCCGTATAATTTTTAATTTAAAAAACAAAATAAATCTCATATATAGTAAGTTAAACGAAACCAATTATTCCTTAGTTTTAGTCGGCTGAGTGAACAATATTTCAGAAAAATTTAGCCCAGCGTTAAATATATAATATTATCCATTAAATGTTTTTAATAGAAAAAGTTGTTATCAGAATGATTTAATGAATTATTTCAAGAATACTTGTGTCTTCATAATTTACAAAAATAAAATATGGAATTAAATTGAAATATAATAATAGAATATAAATTTATATGAAAATTTATTTTAATATTTAATAAAAGTATAATTTAGATTAATATTTTATTACTAAATATACTTCAAATTGTAATTAAAAAAAATAATTAGAAATTAAAAATTATAACTATTGTATGACTGAGACTTGAAATTTTTTTTTTATATCAACCATTATATGAATTAATATATAATAATAAGTTTTTAAGATTCTGGTAAATTACTTAACCTATAAAAGTGATCAAAATGTTTAAACTGACAAAACCATATGAATAAAAATACAATTATTTTACATAATTTATATTACATTTGAAAAACTATAGATTATTGGTACATTATTTCATAATAATTTATTAATTTAAAAGATATATGTAATAGAATATTGTTAAAAAATCTATTTATTTGTTAGGCATCGATCTATAATTTTATTGAAATTTAAATTTAAATCATTTAACCATTATTCTTCTTTTATAAATAACTTTTAACAATAAATAAAGCTCCAATATAATATAACAAGTTTTTCTTGTGTTTTAGACTATTTTATTGCTAAAAAATTAAACTGCATTTATAAATTTGAATCAAACTATTGATAAAATAAACCAAGAAAATTTTAACGTAATAGAATTTAAAATAATATAAATGAGCCTTTCGACACATAATAAGTATATAATAATAAAATCGAAAAACTGGAGATTTCGTTAAATTTGTCATAATTGAACTTGAAAAACTTGCTTTCAAAAATGAGAAATGAAAGAAAAAAATATTTAACAAAGCTATGTTTGAGTATTCGTGTTTTCGAATAATTTAGTCTGCATAACGACTGTAAATAAGAGAATTCTTCGAAAGTTGTAAAACGAGCCAATCTCCTTTCTTGAATTATTTACTGCTAGTTTGACTGATCGCATTGTGCATAACAATTTTATGAACATCTCAATCAGTAGTGGTTGGTGAATGGTATTGCAAAATAATTTATATAAATGAAGTAATATAAGATTAGAAGAGAGAAGTAAATAAGTAATGCATACATGTGTTACTTGTTTACTCGCTATTGAAGTGAAGTGAACTTATTAATTTTTTTATATATTTATTTTATAAGATATATAGAGTTACTTTTATTAAATTTAAAATATTATATATCAGATATATGTTTCAGCTCTCTTTAAAAGATTGTTTTAAGTAATTTATTAATATAGTGTAATACTTTTAGAAATTAATAATACTATTTAAAATTTTTTCTAAAATGTAAAAAATGACAACTTTTAGTGAAATTTAAAATTTATATAATATGTTTTTATTATTAATATTATTGATTAATTTTTTAATAATAATACTTTTTATGTTATAACAAATAGGAATAGACCATAGATTGATAAATAGAAATTTAGTAATTTCATATAAACATTCTCATTATTTTATAATTTATAATAAAGTATATTTGTTTGAAACAGACGAAAATATCAAATAAAATTTTGCATGAAAATTTTTTTACTAATTTTTCACCATAAATTAAGTATTATACAATATTTACGTAAAATAGTGCTTTCTATATTTATTTTACAAAATTTGATAAATTCATGGTGAATATACTGTAACACTTGTATATAATCTCATATAAGAAAGAGGTTTGCGTATCATTAGAAGATAATGAAATATCAGCTGAATAATTTATAAGTAAAGTTAACAATTTTTTTTCATGATTGTTCAAGAATAACTTCATCATTTATTCCTATCATGAATGCTATACACTAAAAATTTTTAATAGAATTAAAAAGCAATGATTCTCTACATAATCATTATGGTTATTTAATATTACAGAAATATTATATTAACATAAATAGCTAATTTAATTAATTGTTTTTCTTATGCATTACATACATGCATTCTTTTTAAAAATAAATCAATATAGAATATGAGTAATTTAATTAAAATACAGAGAAAATCATTATTATTTTTTTCATTTTTCAGTTTCATTCAATATTTTATCAATTTTATTCCCTTAAGAATATATATGAAAAAATATTATTTTTATATTTATATTCGCATGTATGAATATATGTATGTATGTATGTATGTAAATTTTAGATTAAAAATCCGATCCTCTTTATGATTAAATTATTTTTAAAAATATTTTAATTTATATTTTGTTTTGAATACATTATAAACTATCAAATTACCATTTGCAGAAAACTTAACAAATTAACTTGTAGTAAAATCTGAATGAAACTGTAAAACGAAGTTATTATTACTCATTATTTATAATTTACAATTATATAAAACTATAGTTTTCTTAAATATTTTCAATATCTTTTTAAATAATGCTTTTTATTATTATTATTATAAAAGTTTATTTTGATTATTTTTAATTATTAATCAAATTCATTGAAATTTGAAGATCACAACAAAATAATAATCGGAGCTAATCTTGAGGAATGAGAATATCTGTTATTTAACAGGATAAATGAATTAAATAATATTAGAAATTATATTAAATTTTTCATTAATGCATTGTATTCTATCTTATATGTCGTATTATTATGTATATAGAAATATAATTAATAATCAATAATATTAACTTAATAACTTATATGTGTTATAATCTCAAGTTCTAAAATAATCGATAAAAAATATTTTCATTAACAAAAGATATTTTGAATAAATTTCAAGAATTATCAAAGAAATTTATTTATCTAAAATTTATTTGCTGTAAATTATATATCAATAATATTTTGACTTTATACCAAACAATATTATATATTATAATCACTTACATTTTCAATTTATATTCAATATTATCGTTATGTCAAATATGAGTATTAATTATTCATAGATATCTTATAAATATTCACAATACGATTATTTAACGCTTATATTAATAATTAATTAGTTCAAATAAATTCCACACTCTTTTAAAAAATCTTGTTGTCTTTTAATTTTTTTTATTTATTTATTTTTTTTTTTATCAACACATAATTTGTATCTAGATTACTATACAAGTGTTTGTATAATAAATGTAAAATAAAGAAGGCAATTTAAAAATGAGCAGACAATAATTCTTTTAATAGCTATTCGCACATAAGCTAATGATTTTTTTTTTTAATAATTACCATTTCTTGGAGAATACTATATATTCAGTATTTTATATTGGCATATGTAAGCAGAAGAAAATAAACGTAATATTGAAGAAATAATATTTATTTCTTAACCCATGTCTGAATTTAAAAAAAAAAAGAATTGTTTTACATATTAATTATGATAATTGTATTCGGTAAAGCTTATGTAAATCAATTCCAGTAAGATTACAGTCTGTAAATATAATGAAATATATTTATTGGAATATATCGCCAAATATTGACAGAACTATCGTTTTCTTGCACAGGAGATTCGTTGCTATTAAGAACACTAATTTTTATATTTTATTCTACTTGTTATAAATAGGCATTAACATTTTGGTTTATTATAATTAATAATATTATTAAAAAAAAAAAAAAAAAAAAAAAAAAAAAAAAAAAAAAAAAAAAAAAAAAAAAAAAAAAAAAAATTATATAATAATCTGGTTTATTTAAATTTTAATATTATAGATTATCCATTCAAGAAAGTGTGAAAGTTCTGTCCAAGCAGAAATGCTATTTTAAAAATCTGGGCGCGGAATATTTTATTTAAGCCTAAATAATTTTTTTTACTCACGAAAGTATTGCTTACGAAAGCAAAATATACAAACAATAAATTTCATTGCAACTGTAACAATTTCACGTTATACAAGCATTGATAAAAGTATTTTAACTTTTTATGTAATTTTTTTACTTTTACTTTTTATGTTTATGGGAAAAAAATAAGACCGACTTCTTGAAGTATTGTATTAACTTAAATGCTTTTACAGCATCGGAATGTATTTTCAATTGCTGTGGAAATAGTCGTCAAAGCATATTTATCAACCCAACATTGTATTAACATTGTAATTATTGTATTAATTTTAATAAAGGGATGTCGCATCATACTCAACGAGAGCTCGTCCATTCGGAACGGACGAGGAGACGATATTTCGATGATATATAATGAGTAATGAGAGTGATATAAATAGTTGAAAGATGATTAATAAATCGCGGCTCAAATTTTTCTATGATAGGTAAAAGCTGCCGAATGCACGGGATGTGCACATCTCCGTAGCTTCATCGCGCAACATTGACAAAACTCAATTGAACTCGCAATCGACCACATCGCACGATTGATCCTTTGGATAATCAGAATAGGACGTGAAGCGCGGCTCGCACGAGTCGAGGCTGCTGCAGGTGGCAATTCGTCCTCGCTCCCAAGCGAGTGCCAATGCTCTAGTAACGCACCGGGATAATCGACTGTCGGCGCACCAATGACAAGTTTGGGCGCCCCTCCGGAGCTGATCGGTGGTCATCCTCTGCTCTGGGACAAAAAACGTGGAAGACCAGCGGCACGAAAATGACATAACATTACGCGCGCGGTGAAAGAGCAGCGGTTGCGAGGACTCTGGAGAGGGGCGGCACACATAGAGAGGAGCTCTCGGCCGATTCTTGGATCTCGATTCCCGGGGGGTTCGAGCGCGCGGCCGTAAGACTTGGGCGCCTCCTTCGCCGCCTTCCTCAAACGAGCTTCGCACTTGGTCAGGTACACATCACGGCGCGCTCTGTCTGTTAGTCCGTCTCTCTCTCTCTCTCTCTCTCTCTCTCTCTCTATCTATCTATCTATCTATCTATCTCTGTCTCTATCTTAATCTCTATACATCTATCTCTCAAACTATCCATCTATCTATCTATCTATTTAACTCTCTCTCTCTCTCTCTCTCTCTCTCTCTATATATATATATATATATATATATCTATCTATCTATCTCACTCTCTCGCACACTCTCCGTATCAATCCTCATTGAGCTCGCGCAGCACGAGCACACGCACGTAGGCAACGATAGCGCGAGCCGGTACGCGCATACCCGTAAGTTATCCTTAATTTCTTCTCTTCTTCTATTGTTTTATTCTACACTACGGGCGTCCCATTTTTACATTGGTCGTTACTATGGGTCCGCGAAGGGCGGATTTCCTCAAATTGTTCATGCTTTCACCTCGTCACCCGAACAGCACTGTGCAAATTTAATATATGACATTTGGTGCTCCCACATGCGGTATTACGCGATTTTCATTAATGCCAGTAAATAAGAATTTTTATTCACGACCCAATGGACCATAAGTATCATAATTTAATAATAAGAGGGTGCTTGATTTGTAAGGTTCATGAAGTGTTGTATCGGAGTTATTATACGGTAAGAAAATGTAATATTGTGGTTATAAGCATCTTAATAATGATAGAAGTATCGCCTAATCGTTAATGCTCCACCTGCGATTATCGTCGTTTATACCGGTGAGAAATTTTCATTGCCAAATCGGTTAATTCGCTCGATCGAAGAACAATCGTAACGGGGCCGGGGCAATGAGCCAATCATCCATATATCGCAACACGAAGCACCGCGCGAGTGTGGAATACAGTAGAGGAGAAAGTGGCGCCTAAGTCATAGGATTCACGAGAATATCCAGCAATACTTTGAAATTCGCTATTGACTGTTGCAGAAGGAAAGCAGGGGAAGACTATTGAAAGCTTCAGTGACAATTACCAACAACGAGGCGCAGAGATGAAGTCATTGCTGTCAGTTTGCGTGATCTTGCTAGCAGTTGGGACTACTAATTGTGGCCCAATCGGCAAAAACGAGGCCCTGGAAGAGCTCAGTCCTCTCAACGAAGTGAGTTCCCCCATTCAGCTGACAAAATTTCCCGATCATTTTGCGAGCGCGCGCGCGTGCATTCTTTAAATTTCTCTTACGGCTAGCGCTTTTTAAAAGGTCTCGAATCTCGAGATGAAAGTCGAAATGCGAGTCGAGCTATTCGAAGGTTACGCGGTCGAACGCTGCGCGATTAATTTAGTGAAAAGACACACACGGTTTTTCCGGTCTAAGTGTCTGTGCACTCGCCCGTGTCTCTCCCTCTGTCTGTGCCTAAACATGCCTGAGTATTTGTCGAGCTTAAATCGAAGGATTATGCAATTCGAATATATATTGACGTTTGAAAACTCGTAGAGTGACTATTTAGTCGTTTTTTACAATTTTGGTCACCCATAAAGCCGTTTTCCCTTTTTATCTTCTAAATAACGTAGACATAAGCTAATAATAAATTGAAATGCTTCGAGAAAATTTCGATCCCTATGAATTAATAGATATTATCGCAACGATATTATCATACCACTTTAAGTTAAAAAAAAAAAATATATATGATAAAATCAGATTCTTTTTCTTTGAAATGAACGTTTAAAATAGTTTTCCTTGAACGTATTAGCCAATACTGTTTTATATTAAAAAAAAAAAAAAGAGGAAGAAAAAAAGGACAAAAAAATAATGAAAAAACTAGAATAAAATAAAAATTTCTCTACAACAGGTTTTATAAATAGAATTTTCCTGAAAAAAATGATTCACGCTGGTATATTCGTTATTATAATCTGTAATTCATAATGAAATTCGTCAACGGGGTTTTTCCAGCAATACATTGATCAAAGCCATAAATGCCATTCTTTATGTAAAATACAGCGTAGGCTTGGAGAAAATATTCTCGTTATCAGCATTTCATAAACGTTCATCTCAGAAATCCGTAGAGTACGCAAGACGGAAGGATAAGAGAGCAGTGAAAGTGACGGTTGACTATCGTGGTCCACGCGCTTCGCCAAGTGAAGCAACATCGCTGCACTCGCAAACTTATAAACAAAATCCATTCGAAACTACTAGACGGGCGTTGTTTAATCACTCGGTCTCGCATTGATGATTGATTTTTGACAAAATTTTGATTTTCAAATACTTTTAGAGCGTATGACTTGTCACGCCACACATTTTCTATCAATTAATTCGCTTATCTAATTACCATAAGATTTATTTCTAATCTGAACATAGATGTAGTCAAATATAAGTATAATTCGGATAATAATTTTCTTGCTTAAATCAATCCTAAGAATCGAGAGATCTTTGTGTATATTAATTACAATATTAATTTGAATATTAATTTAATTACGTTTTCGGAGGAATGGCTGACTTTTATATAATCGAATTCAACTGGTGAAATGAAATGCAATACCAATGATTCAGTTGAAATATCATTTGAGGCATTGTTGATGTTTAATTTATTAGCTATTACTAGAGTTTTTATTGACTAGAAATTATTATATGAACTAGTATTCAGTATTTGTTACTTAATGAAGCAAAAAATAATTTAATAAAATACATTTAGCAATCTGTGCAAAATACTTGTTTTAGGTAAGAAGTGCTCCAGGTATTTACAAATATTGCAATGTATTCATCCTTATTTTAATTAACTATTTACTTTACAATTTATTAAAATCATTAGAATGACGGATAAATAGTACAGAAAATTTTTTCAAATTCATTAAAAACACAGTGGTTTTATAATACAAGAAGTTTCATTCATTAATTTTAAGAAATGTGTTAATATTTATTTATTAATTAATTAATACTTATGTATTAATATTAATGGAATTTAATATGTTCACTAATTTTATAAGCATAGTTGACAAAGTATTTGAAAAAAGTAATTTCAAAATTTTTTATTTTAGCCCTTACCAAACTTATAAAATCATCCAAATTAAATAAAACCTTAGTTATTCAAAGAATTATCTTAGTCAGGAAACTTTAAGATGGGTATAATAAGACAATAGACCTTTTTCTTTTATTTTTACACAAAAAGTTCATAAGTCGAAGAATTACGGAAGGAAAATTAATTTTTTTAACTTAAATTTTTATAATTATTTTTTTTCAATTTTATATATGAAATTTATATAAATATTGAATTTCATCAATCATACATAAAAATAATTTACAGCGCAATATTATTATATAATGTAAAACTATTACATTATTATATAATCTTTGTACAACTAGTATTTATTATAAATAGTTGGTACGTAAAACTTCTGTCTTACTTTTTCATCTCACACTTTAGTTAACTAAAGCATCAGAAATTTAATGAAATATTAGTGTGTATGTATGCATATGTATGCATATGTATATATATATATATATATATATATATATATATATATGGAATATATTTAAAATTTGTTTAGAATAAAGCATCGTCAGGACTTCGTATTGAATTCAATTTTGTTTATATTAACCATTCGAATGAGTCAAACAATATTATTCTTATTTTATCTATTGCCTTAAACAGAATCCATTCATAGAGTGCATTTTTAACATTGATTATTGAATAATGCAAAATTACAAAATCCATTTACTCTGATAAATCCTGAAAATTTCAAGGATATCTACACAGTTCACATGCGAGCTTGGCGTCATATTGCCAATCGTCATGAAACTTTGTAATTAGTTGTCCTATGTAACGAAGAATTGGTCATCGAGTCTGAAGTAACGAAGCGCATAAGAGGCGGACAAGCCTTTCGAAATGAACATATTCCGGTTACTGTGAATTTTTTCGAAGAAACTTTTTTTGCCATCCAATACTGAACGAGAACCAAGTTGACAGAAGATTGATCTGCGTACTTTACTCTACGAATAAGGCTTATAAAACAGAAAAATTTAGATCTACAATAATAATAATAATAATAATAATAATAATAATAATAATAATAATAATAATAATAAAAACGATGCAATATTTGGAAAAAAAAGGTAATTAGCGTATATGCTTAGACGAAATCTAATTATTTCAATTAAATTTTCAATGAAAAGGTGTTTCTCCATCTAATTGAATATTGTTTGTCCGTTCAAATGAAATGTTAGTTGATATAAACAGGTTTTGTTAAATATTTCTAGCTACAAGTTATTCAAAGTCAGCGCATTTCAAATGCTGTTAAATATATGATTTTTTTTTTTTATAATTTGAGGCAAATTTATATTGTTATAACGATAGTAAGTACTTTATTTAAATGACATTTTATATATTACATTACCGTATTAAGATTTATATTTTATTGATACAGTAGCAACGATTGTCAAGAAAACCACTTACTATGCCGTCGGCTACTTTGTAACCAATCGCTTTAACGTATATTGTGTACATAAGTAGAATGTTATAAGACCTGAATAACTTATTGTGCAGATGAATTTTGTGAGTGTAGAACGAAATATTACGAGAGTAGCTTATTAATATTGTCTTGACAGTATGTTGAATTAATCATTATTCATAATTATAATAGAGATGGACGATATGTCGATATGATACTAATATATCGTCAGGTTTATGTTATTCAGAATGACGACGAGGACAGAAGCGACAGGGATAAAAGAAAAATTGGCATTGTCAAACTTGGAGTCTCCAATGGTATCATCAATTTCGTTTTCGGGGTAAATATTCTTAATTAATTATTATTTCACATCCTCGTTATCATAGCAATCATAGCATATCATAACAATTAAATTGAACATCATTCAAAATATATGATATCTTACATGAATCACATCAAATTATAGAATAATTTTTTCTAATTATCGGCTGACATTTTTTGCTATCTAAAAATACTTTCTAAAAGTTTTTTCAGGATACTGAAAATTATTTGTATGTCTTTAATAAAGGAATCCATTACTTTATTACAAATATTTAAGCTACACAATTTCAAATCAATTAATACTGAAATAGACTTTATTATATATATATTATTTATGAATGAAATAAATGGTTTTGATTATGTAAAAAAATTTATTACACATTTTTTTTTTTTAAGTTTTAGACACGCTATTAGAAAATTCTTATTGTAAATTTTAAGGAGCCTTCTAATTGAAAATATGCTCAAGGCTCGATCATCTTTCATCTTGTTACGAACATAATAGCTACAAATCTTACAGTACCTATAATTTCTATGTACTAAAAATTGCAAAATCCTCATTTTCTTTTAAATTTGAAATGACATTAAATTTATCTATTGCCATTTTTAATTGCATTGAGATATAATGATTATTTATGCATTATTATGATTTGAAAAAATTATTTATACAGCGCTTAAGCTACACGTATCTTCTTAATAATTATTTAATACAATCGATGACCTAATTTCTCATGACGAATAGCATATAATTCAGTTAATATTTTAACACGTATCATCGTTAAGGTTACAAAATATTATTTAACATTGATAAATATGGAAATAATCCTTCCTCGTTGCTGCCGATAACATTAGAATTATCATTAGAAAAAGTATTTTAATATTAACTAATCTGAATTCAATATCGACTCATACAAACTCTATATATTTATCGATGAAGTCTAAAATAAAATAATTCTACTGTGCAATAGTTTTGCTGTGTAATAGGCAAAAAGAAGCAAAAAATTCATTCTCAATCGAACGTATTCTTGCAAAACTACTTTATATGACTAACACAATCTGTATAATTATATATAGTCTATTAATTATCAATGATAATAGATTCATTTACAATAATCACAAGTATAATAAAGAACAGAGTATGAAAACCATAGATAATGAGTACATACTGTATATTAATTTTATGTAAATTGAAGTAATTGGTGCACAATATATAATAAATATGCTTTTAATTAATTCAAAAAAGTATAGTATACAAAGTGAAGTTGTTTTAAAAATTACATAGGGGTAGCAGCGAATCGTATTTTTGTAGGGGCTATATTGCTTAATCCTTAATTTCATTCAACCATTAAAGCCATAAAATGTCATCGATCATACACATTCAACGAACGAATGATACAAGTTAATTGATAATTGAAAAGAAAAATCGCGCTGACAAGAGGAGGGAAATAACAGCTCCGTAAGCCATAATATAATTAACACGCGGAATCTTATAGAAGTTGGACGCTTTCCTGGACGCAAAAACGAAAGCATTGACGATACTAGATGAGGGTAACAGAGCCAAAAACGTGGCTTTCAATATCGACGGGTCCAGGTCGGCGACCAGTGAGTTCATCGGCAAATACATCGCCGCGAAACTGAAAGGATCGACTGGTAGTGTGGGGCCACTTTTAAACGCAGGAACGACCTTCCTAAGTAGTGCCAAGCAAGGCATTGCCGGAGCTTTCGCCTCAAAGTTCGCGCCTCTCAGCGCATTATCCGGCGGCTTGTCTGGCGGCCTTTCCGCTGGTAAATAATACGCACTTTTTCCTCCCAGCACATTTATTATACTTTACTTTATTTTATTTTACTGTATTTTATCGCATGACAACCTATCGAAAAACAGGGGGAATTGCGATGTTACGGCTGTTTAGAGATTGGCACGTGGCAAATGTTTATCGATGTTAACTGTAACTAATTGGTGGGTTCCACGACACTGGTAATAAAAAGAAAAAAAAAAATTAAATAAATTCAGATCTAATACTTCATATCAATCTGATCAATGATTGCATTAAATTAAACTGCTTTATCGGACAAATAAAAATTCTTGAATACTTAATGCTCGCAAGTGTATATAAGCACGAAGCGGTTGTAGGTAAAATATAGAAAGGAATAGTTGGTTTTTTTTTTTTTTTTTTTTTTTTTAATCTCAACTTCGATATCCTTGTAATACTTAAATTAATATTAATTACATTGATAAAATTGATTTTTTATAGTTTTATCTCGTTATAATATTCGTTGGCTACGCTTTTGCTTTTGTCACTGATTACCTCATCGACGTACGCCAACATTAAATACCATATAAGCAACGAAAAAATAACGCCTATAACTGTACTTTTAATTTTAATAGGACTTTTTTAAATAGCTGGCTTAGACTAGACTAGATTGTAATTAATCGTACTGTAAGAGAGTAATAATAAAAATTCGACTGAAAGGTAATCGCATCGCATGCGATTTTTTAAATACTTTAGACGTGAATGGGGCTTTTACAAAAAAATTGAAAGAATAAAATGTCATCGATGCATACTAAGGCTATGAATTATGTGCAGGTGGTGGGAGTGGCAACGATAACAACCATTCGGGCGGTGGTAGTGACAGCGGCAGCTTCCTGTCCGGCATTATCGGGAGTCTGAGCAACAGTGCTGGTGGCAGTTCCGGTAATGGAGTCGAAGATCCATCCGACTATCCGCTCGCCGGTCAAGAGAACATCGACGTTGGGGGTTACTCCGGTCCTGGCGCTGGGGTAGGAAAATACTGAAGGAAAGGGAGTCGCAATTCTTATTGTCCCCTTGCACGTTGAAGCATTTCTTCGCTTTATTAGTTTTTGTTCGGACGGAATTTTCTTCTTTAACATTAATGCGAGTAAATGAAATAGCACGTTGTTTTGAAATTTTTCATATTGTAATTCGAATGATTTAACAATGCCTAAATATCGATTTGTCTCGAATAAAATGCTGTATTGAAGTAATTTAATATATTTTAGTGTAAAGAAACTGAGAAATTGAAAAATTTATTGAATATCTCGATTCGTTGATTAAATTTCCGTGATCATATTATCAAATTGGAGAATAATGCTGTTTCTAAAAAAAATAGAGAGTTCAAAGTATTTTTAAAACATATATTCTAATATTAACTTATAAGGTTAACGATCGTTAAATCCCCTGTAACTACTCCGACTTAAAATTTCGTTACTCGCGGATGATAAATATGTACAATTCTATGCTTCAACGAGTTAAGGAAGTACAGTTTGACTGTAACCATGAAATACAAATTAAAAATAAGTGTATTCTAATCGGGTACTTACATTCCAAATTTATAATTAATTTAACCTAATTAATCAGGGTTAACAGATAAAACAAATCAGACAATCCTGCACAAACTTATGTCCATTTACCATAATTTGCACATTATAATTTTATTTACTTTTGTTAATTTTTTATAACAAAATAACAATTTAATAAGTGAACATTGTGTGCTAATATTGATTAGAATTTAAATAAATGTCTAAACTAAAGATATAAATAGTGCATGAAGTAGATTTAAAAACTACGAATTGATATTATTTTGAATGATCGTTAAATTTTGTTAATTTTTTTTGATAAACAATGAATAATAATTTGCGATTCACCGAAAATTTTTATCCTGTTATTTATTATTATCCTCAAAATTAATTTTACACAGTAAACATATCGATTGTTGCTAACAAATAATTATTTGACATACGAATAATTTGTTCACCATGGATATACTTGACAATCTATTATTATCCTTGGAAAAATATCTTATGGCTTACTGACATTTCATCAAATACATATTGTATTATTTATTTATCAATACTAATATCCAAAATGTTTTTTGAATTCTTTCTTTGCTTTATAAACCATATTTTGCGAATAAAAATTTTGATTTACACTAAATTATTTTGTTTTCGTATAAGTATTAAAATGATAGATTTAATTTAAATAGCCACAACAAAGAAGAAATAGCAATCATTTTTAATTATTTATTAAAATTTAAATCGACAACTAGCATTTAATGAAACGGATGACTACATATATATTTAAATAATAAAATAAAATAAGAACTTTATTTCTATGTAATAACTAAAGTGCACATAAATCTGCAAAGTTATAATACAGAAAAAGGTATTTTATTTTGATACTTCATAACGAAAGTAAAGGAAGATTCAATTCAAAATCGTCGAAAACCATTAGTTAAACCTTATAACATTGTTCCACCAAGTCTGCATTATACACAATTATAAAAAAATTATTAATAACAGTAATAATAGTAGTAGTAGTAGTAGTAGTAGTAGTAGTAGTAGTAGTAATAAAAATAATAGTTGTAATAGTAATAGTAGTAGTAGTAGTAGTAGTAGTAGTAGTAGTAGTAGTAGTAGTAGTAGTAGTAGTAGTAGTAGTAGTAGTAGTAGTAGTAGTAGTAGTAGTAGTAGTAGTAGTAGTAGTAGTAGTAGTAGTAGTAGTAGTAGTAGTAGTAGTAGTAGTAGTAGTAGTAGTAGTAGTAGTAGTAGTAGTAGTAGTAGTAGTAGTAGTAGTAGTAGTAGTAGTAGTAGTAGTAGTAGTAGTAGTAGTAGTAGTAGTAGTAGTAGTAGTAGTAGTAGTAGTAGTAGTAGTAGTAGTAGTAGTAGTAGTAGTAGTAGTAGTAGTAGTAGTAGTAGTAGTAGTAGTAGTAGTAGTAGTAGTAGTAGTAGTAGTAGTAGTAGTAGTAGTAGTAGTAGTAGTAGTAGTAGTAGTAGTAGTAGTAGTAGTAGTAGTAGTAGTAGTAGTAGTAGTAGTAGTAGTAGTAGTAGTAATAAAAATAATAGTTGTAATAGTAATAATAATAATAATAATAATATTGTTAATAATAATAATAATAATATTGTTAATAATAATAATAATAATAATAATAATAATAATAATAATAATGATGATGATGATGATGATGATGAACAAATATGAAAATGGACTGTGTTATGTATTATAAACTAGTACGATTACTCAACACCGAATTCCCAGCAACACTACTACATTGGTCGATGAAGTTCTACGCAATGGATGGACAACTACTGTATCGACAAGATGCAATCCGGAAACAATGCAACGCGTATATCATTGGCTTGCAAAAATCTATACAAGCTTGACATCATATAATACTGGTCATTAAATAAAGAAACTAAAGAGGACTATATAAAACAATAATCAAAGTGCATGAAGTCTAGTGGCCATATTTTATCGAAGACATTAATATATTCATAAAATAATTGTTATTATTTTTCTATATAAATTTCCAAAATTATAAATATAATATATATATATATATATATATATATATATGTAAAGCGTACAATTTATATTTGTAATTTTGTTATTCACGCAGAGGACTATTTTATACGTGCATATATAAAAGTATTGTTGAACAATATCAAAACATGGATGTAAATAAATATGCAAAGTAGCCGAAAGCACATGTTAGAGACGAGAGATTAAGTTGATATATTTAAATCTCTGGAATAGCGAGTCTTTTAAGTTGTATTACTTACACGTTTTTATAAATCCTTTGAAATATCTACGTATTGAATAAACTTTAAAAATGCCTATCGACTATATGATATCGACGAAATCTCACATTTCCTTTTTGTAAAAAAGCTAATTATATCTAAATTTCACTAATATACTGATAAAAACTTATTACTATTCATCTTTTATATCAATACATAATATGTACAATTATAATAATATAAATGATGAGTTTATAAATTTAGTTTATTTTCTTCTTGACAATGTGAAATACAAACTATGTTACATAGTTATCTAAGAACATATCGTATTTTTAAATAAATTTATGAAAGTATTCAAAATAACTTTAACTGTATCTCTGAAATATAATAACAAATATAATGTCAACATCTGTAAGATCGAGAAATATTAACGAAAGACTCGTTAATCCTTAGCTTGTATAATTCAATCTAATCATTATTATCGCAATGCCGTCAAATTGTAAATACGTCCTTGTAATGCTCATTGAGGAAAACATATTGTCAAATAAAATTATTGTTACCATTTACAACAATTGTTATTACTCATGCTTTAATCCATAATGCGCAATACTGAATTTGCCTTCCTTTGCAATGCAAGTATATATTAATACTCTATGAATGTAGGTTTTTTACTTTTTATCTTCTAAAATTGTTGGAATATAATCTAAAGATTATACATATCAACAAATTTACTTGGCTTAAGCATTTATTTAAGATTTTTCTACTTAAACGATTCCTGGATGTGTTGTAACAACGATATTATTAATCAAGATATATAACTTACAAAATCATTACTACTATAATTTTACACTGATTTTGAAGTGAGTTTTATATTAATTTATATATTAAAGTATGTAGAAATAAGTTTTTGTATGGATGCGTGTGCGCGCGCGCGCTTAAATGCATAACTTAAATAGTTGGTGGATACGTAGATGGATGTGTATATAAAAGTGCGTATGAGTATATGCGTATGGGAGCGATTGTGCACGTGTACATTCGTGTATGTAGATGCGCGCGCGCGCACAAACGTGTAAAGGTGGGTGAGTGGGTGCGTGGGTGCGTGCGTGCTTGTGTATAAACGCACGAATTTTTTATAAGCTGTACTTAGATTCTTCCGAATCACACAAATGTGAATATAAAAATGGCAATTAATCAATTTAGGATTGAATTTTTCCAAGTCATTTCAATTTAGATCAAATCACAACTCAACACAACAAAACTACAAATTGATTTTGTAGAATAACGTGATTATTAGTTGATTATTAAACTATTAATTTATTCTTAAAAGATATTACGTACTCTGTTCTACGTGATCAAATTTTTTATAAAATATTTAGGGTATCATTTTAAATATTTATTTATATGATAATAATTTTAGAATGTAAATATTTTAAATGATATCCCTTCCATACACGATGCATTTATTACAATATTTTGTATTTTATCGGTTTTCATAAATTCTGAAATAAATTGAAATGCTGCGTTTGATTATCAGACGCCATAAGACTACATGATTTTTTATTTGCGCAGAAGCTTCGTTCAACAACGGAGGAAAATATTCCTGAATTCGACAGGACTAAAGTCTCATTAGACGTGCCACCGCAAATTTTTGGTGGAGGCTTCACTATCATTACAAACATTAGTAAAATTCTCAGCAGCCTAATAATGGTAAAAAAAAAAATGTCAATTATTTCTATTTAATTTTTGTTAATTTATCTAAATATGAAATAGATAAATTAAAATATAAAAATGTATAATTTATTAGTGTAAATTATAGTCGATATTGCGGTTGGATACATTAAATTTATTACTAGTGATATTTAGTCACATGTATTAATGCTAAATGTTATTTGAACTTGTTTCCTTTCACTTGAAATTATTGCAAAACGTGCATAATTCTATTTTGCACGTTTGAGATTTTTATGAAAGTCACTTATTTTAAATTTCAATATGGCTTGTTAAGTCATATGTAAAATAAGAAAAAGTAGTTAGTTAAAGCTTATTGCTTTCGAGAGAAAAAAAAAAATAAATATATATATTTATATGTGTGTGTGTGTTATTATAACAGAATGATAGTAAACTTTTAAAAATTAAATAAAATTTAATTCAAATAAAAATCTATAAAAGTAAGATAAGGTAAGATTCATAATAATTAAAATATTAGGTAAATACAAAAGTCTTTTTACGCTCATTCAATGCCCTTATTTCATTTTGGATAATCACTTTTATAATTAATGTTGAATAATAGGAAAAAAGATGATCGTTTATAGTTTCCTTATCAAACAAAAACTTATTACAAATATTCCTTTTCAATTAACATACAACTTATAAAATTATTACTTACACCTATATGTGGATGTGCATGAGCGTGTGTCCGTGTTGGAGATAGGGGCATTAAATTGAATAGTTAAATGAGTTATCCATAATCATTTTTACTTCATAGAAATTTTGATTCATAAATTGTAAATCTTGCAATAAAGCTCAAATATTCACTAGAATTATAATGGTTATTTCTTAAATATTTCATATAATAATTTTAAATTTACAGAATTCAGCAAAAAGGACAGAAAGTGTACTGGAAGTCTTCAAACCAATTTTTCGAGGAAAATTCGCTATAAAAGGACTTCCATCGGATAATCAGATGCAACAGTTCAAGAAGAATTAGTAGATATATTTAATAGATATAAATATTAAATATTGAAATGAATCTTCGTTGTTCTACTTGAATAATTGAAGAATGTCCTACTTAACTGGCCACCTAGACTTCACAGGAAGATGTGTCATAATTATTCATAGTAAATGCATGTAGTGTCCGTATTTTATAAATAATTCACTAATTCAAATAGTTTTATATCAAAAAATTATGTTTAACTTTCTTAAGAAATGTATCAAACCCTGTTAATTATACCATAGAAAAGATTACGCTTAACTTTAGTTGCAATAGATAATTAATTTAATCTATCAAATGTATATCGTATATGCCGTAAGCAATTTTTTATTCATACTAGAATTTGTAAATTAAATATATATTTGAAAAAGTTTTGGTATCTAATAGAATGTAACTTGCTTGAATGATTTTACTAAATTTAAACTAAATTTAATTTTGAATATAAAACAAGAATCTATCAACTTTCTCCTTCAAAATATTTTAACAAATTTAATCTTTCAATACATGGAAAATTTTATAATTTAACAATTAATTATGTTATTATATTTTTATTGTATATGTGTGAATATCTCTTACTTATTAATCTCGATTAAACATTATTTTAAACTATAATATATAAAATATCAAGGTGATAACTTGAAAAATAGTTAGTCATAAAATACTGTCAAATTTATTTAATTTTTCTTTTAAATTAATCTTTCAATAATTGTATACTTATCAATAAGAAGAGATAGAAAATTTTTTCCAATGTTCTTAATTATTATAAATGCATTACAATTAATAATCATTCTGATATTTAAAATAATTATCCCTGTTGAATTATACAGATTATAAAATTCAATTGGTATTAATTATAACTTCTAACCTTAATTTTAATAACCGCATATATTTGAATAAGAAATAGTATTAATTCTACATACACTAATATGTACCTTTTATATATAAAAAAAAAACAAAAACAAAAACAAACAAAAAACAAAAAAAAACAATTATATATTACGCATGTTTTAGATTATATATGTATATTTTCGTAAATTTATCGTCCTTATAAAATGTCCTATAGCTATTATAGAATTACTTATGAATTTCTTAAATATTTATCTAAACTGAGCAATGAAATTTTATCAATTATATATTTATTCGTGAATACACATATATGAAAATTGCTATTATGCGTATTATATCAGAATTTCAGATGATTTTTAAAGATATAGTTAGGTCTGAAATTATTTTTAAACAAATTGTGCATCTCTCGTACTAATTGAATTCATATTGCGATTGATATTATTTTCAATGTAATTAGCGAAAATTAACAATAATTGTTATTCAAAGCAATTATTATATTTCACTTCCCTAACGTACTAAGACACACATCTGAATAGTAATAATTTAATTTGAATGAGGATTTCTGTTAATATACAATACATTACGATTTGTTGGCCTAAATAATATGAATTAATATCTTTTGTTATAATCGATAGATTTTATATAGTGAGCCATCTCGCGCAAACTATAATAATTGCTTTTCTATAATAATTAAATGTGCTACATTCTTTAAAATATATATATATATATATATATATATATATATATATACATAAATATTAAAATATAAGCTTTACTATAATAGATTTTATATTTTTACTGGCATTAATAGTAAACGAAAAAGAAAATTAAGCGAATATAAATTGTGCGGTTGTTCAATGGCACTATAATTCTGTATGCTATTATTTATAAAAACCTATTTAACTACTAAGATTGTAATTTGAACAAATATTTACACTACATTAACATTATAAATAGTATCAATAATTAAAAGTACTAAATATGTAGGACATTTATTAATATTGTGCCAATTTATAAAATACACTAAGGTTTTGTTTTATACCAAAAATAATCTATTCAAATTTTAAGAATATAAATAGGTTGAAAATGTTAATTATCCTGGTCAACTGAGTATATTACTTACATCTAATAAGTTTGATAAAGATTAATAGTTAATTAATAGAAAAAACAATCACGGTTAATTACAACAAATCTGTGATATAAAACATATTTAATTATGACACCAATTAAATGTTTTTAAAGATTTTTTTTTTTAATATACATTTTAATGAACTCATGAGAATATTGTAAAATATATAACAAAATAGTGACATTTAACTACGAATATTAAGTGTATTCTATTAAAACATATTTAAGTAAATTGTAATATTCATAAAAATTATTTAGTATGAAAAGATAATACGGAAACTTAACTTTAAACAAATTTTCGAAATTAATTCTTTTAAAAATAATTTTATTAAAAAAGAATTTTTAAATTAAATATATTTATATAAATATGTATGTAAATTTTTCTTAACTTCCATAATGAGAAATATTGCAAAATTTCCAATTAAAAATGTTCAAATTTATGATTTTATGAAAAGTACGACTGTTACGTAATAAATTATGCAATACAAATTAATGAAACATGTAATATACAAATATTCGAATGTTCTTGAAATAACTACTGATAATATATAATAAATACAAATGAATAAAGTAATAAGTATGAAATAAGAATTAAAACTATTATACATTTAACTTTTGCATAAGTATTTGGAAAAATGGTGAATTATAACATAAAGTAATAACGCTTTATTGTATAAAAGCTTGAATTTCATTGGATATTCATTTTAATTAATATATAATGTACTACTGACTAGATATCAAAAATCTATTTAAGGATAAATTTTATATTCTTTTTATTTAACTAATATGTAGAAGTAAATTATACAATGATTCAATGAAACTGTGACTTCCTTATTAAATATTTGATTAGATTTAAGATTTAACGCAAAAAATTAGTTAATTAGTTATTATGTGATTATTTCAAAGTTGTTTTTAAATATTCAGATTAATTTACTAACGCATTCATTTGAGTTATACAGTAATAATTTGTTTGCATAATAGATTAAGTCACTTTCACATGCAAATGCTCTTTTCTGTTTTATGTTTGTATTAATAGTTGCGTCATAACTTTTATAAATATATAAAAAATTAATAAATTTTGAATAATTATTTTCAAAACATATTTCTTTATTAGATGAGTCCGCATTTATAATTGTTCTGCTTGCACGAAATAAGTTTATAAATTTACTGGAAGAATAACCAAAAAATTTCAATATATATATTCTTTTCATTGATATAATTAATTTTTTACTCCCATTAAAATTATTTACTTTCAAATAGCAAGTATTATTGTTAATAGAGAAATTTTAGTAATAATAAATTTTATAACTAATTTTTATGGTATAAACAAAAATTTTTCATTTAGAACTCATGTGGAATTTAATCTAGTTGATATTCATTATATTATATTACTAAAATAATATTAAATTTCGTTGATTATAACGTTTAATTAATTTTTTTTCTGCATTAATTGATTTTAATTATTTAAATATTTAAATGATTTAAAAATTTTATATAGATGCAACATCTTATAAATTGTTGCCATTCATAAACAGATATCGTAATTGTTCAATGTATATCAATATTATTAATCATAAAAATAAACGTGTATGTAAATAAAAAATAAAATAAACTTTCTATACTTAAAAATATAAAAAGATTTTATATGCGAATGTGAGAAGTATATATATATATATATATATATATATATATATATAATGGATTATAATAAAATAAAGTATAAATATCATCTCAAAATAAGTTTTAATCAATATTATTCTTTTACAATTTTAAATTTAAGTTTCCAATTTTAGCAAATTCAAATGAATATCTTGAAGATTTTTTTGATTATGTGATAATTTCATTATGCCTCCTTAAATTTCACTGCTTTTTGAATTTTTTTTTTTTTTTATTATTTTATTTAATTTAATACAAATTCTTTAAGTTTATTTAAATATGTTTGTATAAATATATATGTTTAAATTATATATCTTACAAATACTGTAATTTCAAAATATACAAAATTTATTTTGTAAATAAAATAAAAAATTATATTTGCACGAGCATTTGATAATTGATGCATGTGTAATTTGGCACGATGTTTCTTTATTTTCTTTTGTAAGTCGATTATTATAATAAGAAGTTTCGATTAAATTTCATATTATGATTAAAAAGTATTCCATTCGGAATAATTAATTGAAAAAAGTTTAAATTAATTATGAAAAATTTAATTATTTACACTACTGAAATCTCTGAATAAATAACATTTTATCAATTAAAATCCATTAATTATAAGGAGTCTTAGAAATGCATTTTGTTATATCTGAAATGACATCTGAATATTTTTTAAAAGTTGTAAATTGAATAAATCACTTTAAAGCTATTTATTTAAAAATAATTGATAAATAATAATTTACTAATATTTGACATTCACATGTTCATGATTCTATAAGCTCAACGCTAAATTTAAACATATTATATAACAATAGACTGATTTACATTAAATATTTTAATATTATTTAAGATTGAATCTTTACATTTGAAAGTATTCGATTAAAGGTACTTAATTTTTACTTTCATACAACATAAAACAACAGCATAGTATCTGATTTTATGAGTAAATAAAATCAAACATTTATAAAACTATTTTAGCTCATCAACAACAATATTAAAATTCATATCGAACATTCTCTTATATTGAAAATTTTGGTTAAAATTAATTGAATCGATAAAACAAAAGCTTAAAACAAATAGGTGTTTTATTAAATTACAAATTGGTGCTTTACTAAATATTGTCGACATGTAACGCTAAATAAGTCTCTAATATACAAATACTTCATGTATATACGATTATACGTAAAAATAATTTTTTTTAGTCACTCAGAATAAAGAGTTTTGTGTAATGGCAAGGTTAGCATGAACTTCACAACTTTCTATCAACACAGTTGGACTTTTGTAAAATACTGAATTATGCTCTCAAGTACTTGAAACATCGGACAACTAAACTCAAATCTAAATTTCTTTGTAAATAAAATTTCTTTTAGTCCCGCGGCACCGCCAATTGAACCGCGCAAACCAAAGTGACATAACTAAGCGTGGATATTAGTTATGGATGGATGATAGCCCGTACATTCGTATTCTTGTCTGCGCGAGAGTTGTGACGAGACGGTATATTTCGTAAAAGGCAGAAAAAGGCCCAAGTGCTCGTAGAGGAGAAGAAGAAGATGAAAACGAAGAGGTAAAAGCCCAGGGAAAAAACGTTGCTGACCTTGCCGCGGACGCTTCTGGAGACTTGGCGTGAACAGGTCTACGCGTCTCCTTAACAGTTGGCCAGACCAGCCGACAAGATGCACTTCGTCCTGTGAAGCTGCCGGCTTTTCCACTCTACGTCCAAAGCCTTGAGGGAGGAAGGGATTCCATTACCTCAGTCGCAAGCATTTCGTAAAGACGAAGCTATACAAGCGCGCGAAAAGTAAGTGTTTAAAAGCGCCATGACGGATCTTAAACGAATTAACGCGACCGTCGACCCTTCTAAAATGTTTTCATACGATTTGATATTTATGTGCCGAACTTCTGTCTGGCTATCGGACATTTGATTGACAATTTTATTAAGCTAA
The DNA here is from genome assembly GCF_000503995.2 of Ceratosolen solmsi marchali. Classification (NCBI taxonomy): domain Eukaryota; kingdom Metazoa; phylum Arthropoda; class Insecta; order Hymenoptera; family Agaonidae; genus Ceratosolen; species Ceratosolen solmsi. The sequence continues at coordinate 2,796,779 of NW_011948416.1, read as the reverse complement.
GCTAAACTCATAGATTTTATGATTAGGTGTCATGTATTCGTCATTGGGAGACAATTTTCATTTTATTTTTTAAATTTTCTTAAAAACAGAGATTTTTTTTGTTGCAAGTTGACATTATATTCCTAAAATAATATATTGTTTATATCTACTTATAATATTTGCATATTTATTTTTAATTTAAAATATATATATATATATATATATATATAATTTGTAAGAATATACATAATATAATTAGAATGGAAGATAACTAAACATACTAACGAAGGAAAACAAATAAATCATAAAATAAAAATAACATTTAAGAACTTGATATTTTATGAAAATATAATCAAATTTATAGAGTTAAAATACTTACATTTCCAAAATATATATTTTTTCTTAAACCATTATCCAAATTTTTTGTAAAATATTGTCTCGGTTAAAAAAGTCATATAATTAATTACTGTTATTTAATAACTCAGTGTCAAATTCAATAATAATTTATATTCGTACATAAATATATTTATACATAAAACAGGGACAGCTATAAATAAAATATACAATATACACAAGAGCTTTATTTTTTGATGAATTACATATAATTATGGTACTCCATGAACTATTTCAGTATTGTGACTGTTTTAAAAATACAAGAAATTACATAAACAATCGTATTTCTTTATTATTTATTATTTCAATTATTTATATTATTTTATTGATATAATATAATTATAGTAATTTTAAAATGCTTGATTATTAATAAACAATATACAATTATATAACTACAATTATGTAACTGGAAAAACATTGTGTTACTAAATTATTTTCATGATAAAATATTTATTTTAAAAATTTGTAATATTTAATCACTGAAAGCATCTAAATCTCAAGTTTTGGGAAAAAAATTTTTAATTTTTCTTTTAAATTCTAAAACTTCTTATTTCTAATTTATTTCAATTAATCCATAATTTTTACATAAAAAATTAATGTTGAACTAAATACGCAACCCTTTCACGCTAAATATTTTATAATACATGGAAAAGAAATTACATTATATTATTATTGCAGCTATATCTATTAAATTATTTATGTTTTCTTGCGTGAATGTACAATGAACAATGAACTTATAAATAATATGTCTTTCGTCATTGTAAATGACTATAGTAAATCACTTTTATAAATATAATTGTTCATATAAATAAGAAAGAAGAAATCCTTTCTGCAATAAGAATATTTCATATATATGAAAGAAATTCAGTTTAAGCTATTTTTCATTTATATTTTAAAATTCATTAATAATAATAAGCTGCTATTTTTAGACATTTATTAATACGTAATAAATAGAGCCGATGTATTTTAATCGTAATAATTCTTACTCGTCTCGTAATATTAATTCTCACGTTTTGTAAATGATGACCGTTATACAAAAAAAAAAAAAAAAAAAAAAAAAAACTATTGGTTATGAATATTAAGTAATTATTATTTTCTTTTAACATGCACAATTCATTGAGGTATAATTATACATATTATGTTTTCTAAAAAAATCATTAATCCTTTTTTCCATATCAACTCATTACTATTTATTATTACATCATTCTGCGACTTATCATCTATTACTGCTCAGTAATTTCGTAATTCCTTTCTTCATGGTTACAAGGTAAACTACTAAGTTCTCTTTTTTTATATCATTCGTATTCTAGCTGAGCAGTCCAGAATGGCTGCGTGCGTCGAATAGTTTTTCTTCAATCTTCTTATATACATAAATGGGTATTATTCATTAATGTCAAAGTCCAAAATATTTATTATTCATTTTTAGTGAACATACCAATTATTAAATACGTACGAAATATATGAAGTGCTATCTTCAAATTAAATTAAAAATTAATGATTAAATAAATGTATTGTAATAAATCAATTTTAACATTAACCGCATAAATGAAATTAATATTAAAAAATATGATATTTAATTATGTGATGGATATAATAGTTACATTGGATGGCTATTTAAAATAAAGAAAACTTCTATATTTAGATCGTTCAAATTTTATTATTATTTCATTATATTCACATTAATATTAAAATAATGAAGTTTATTATTTTATCTTAATTTGGTTTTATTTTTTTTTTTATATTTGTCAAGAATCACTTTATTATTAGAAACTTGAAGGCCTTTTCACATTAAGGAATTTTGAATATAGTGTCAATTAAGTACTTGAAAGCCAACAATAAATTATTTATATATAATTTCACATGTGTATGTTCGAGTATAGAATTATATATAAAATAGTTTGAGTATTGGGTTCGATATTTAAAATTTTGTATTCAATTATCCTTTCAATGGCAAACTAAAGCAGTTCACAAAATAGTATACATTACGTTTTTATAATATTAGAACGAGTTTTCTGAATTCAGAATTCTACGAAATCAATGTTGTTCTTTTTAAATAGGATATAGAATATTTGAAATCGAAAAACAACTTCTTATAATACTTTTTTAAGATCGCGAATTCACGAGATTTTTGTAGGTAATAAATAAATTTTTATTCAATTTAATTGTAGTCACATAATAATAATAATAATAATAATAATTGAAATCATATAGAAAGAAGGAACATATATAAGGAAATAATAATGAACTTCATGATTTTAAAGTTAATATTAATTAATTCATGAAACACAATGCAATGAACTCAGGTAGTAGTTTATAATATATTGACTGTGAACATAACAAATTACACTCGGTTATGAAACATTAAATTTATTACGTTATTAGAAATTTATACTAATACCTTCACAAACAGAAAAATATTACTTAAAAAATAAAAATACCACGCCAATTTCATAATTTATATAAATAAGAGATATATCTTCATAATAGAAAAATTTTAATTTTTTTTTTATCATTAGAATAGAGCATGAATATCTTTATTTATACAGGTAATGTAACTCTGTAGTATATCACAACCATCATATACATGGTTAATCAAGAGTAAAACTTACATTAAAAAACGCCTTTTATTATATTACAACGCCCATGATCTTGCATCATTGTTTCTTAAACACTGCACTTAATTAATAAAAAATCTTGGCACAATGTTTTAAAATAATACTTCATTCGAAAAGGCATCTGCAGATAATATTGAACAGATTATATCGTCTGTGAGATTAAATTTGAATAAACGTATTATAATGTCTTTAATTTCTAATAAATGCATAATATCTTATTATAAATATTATTAACATTTCTTATATAAATTGTTATTGTAAAAAGTTGTGTAGTTAGAAATATAATGTAATGATGTAATGTTATTGATAGATAAAATTTAATATCAATATCTTGACACTAATAAAACTTTTATTAGGAATAAAAAAAAATATAAAATAAAACTTGTTAGGGTGAATAAATTTCTCGTAACTAATGATTACGTAAGCGTAGTATACATATTCCCTTAAGCAAAAAGACTATTGTACGACCTCGAGTTTACACAGCTAATTTAAGAAAAAGGAATGATTAAAAGCGAAATTCGTCCGAAATCACAACTTATGATCGCCGTTCGCTACGCATTCTGATATTACGAAATGATGGATCGCAACCGCCTCGAGTAAAGCATATTATATAAAATTCACGTGTGCGGGCTTTAAAATCGTCGTAACACGAGCACATAAGAAAGAAGAGACTTTATAAGTCTACAACGTGTTTTCCAAAAAGGGAGCAATGCATTATAAATTGTCGATTTCTAAATTCTGTCCACTGAATATCTCTCTCTCTCTCTCTCTCTCTCTCTCTCTCTCTCTCTCTATCCCTCTAGATACATATATATATATATATATATATATATATATAAATTGTGGTGTGCGCGCGCGCATGTGTATATGTGTGTATATTTGTAACTGCGTGTGACAGTACAATTCAGTACAATTGATTGAAAATTCATTAAATTTTAATTTTAAAGTCTTATCAATTTAAAAGTCTTCACTTTTTTTTTATAAAAATGAGTTATATATTAGACGATCTTTGTTACTTTACATTAGGATTAGGATTTGTGATATACGAATTATTTAGCGAAACATAATTTTATAGATCTATATAGAAAGTAAAAAATGTACAATGTAAATAACAATTTGTTAATTAATATAAAAATTAACGTTTTATTATTATCAGTAGTAAATATTTTATTGAAGACTAGAAGTTAGCAGTAATAAAATTTTAATGCGTATAGAGTTAGTATTGTAGTTGATATAGTTAATATTAATTAACTACATAATAGTTAGAAGATAAATTTTTTTTATAATTAAATCTGGCATTATTATATTATCTTATTTAATCTTATTATATGCTATCTAACATAATGTTATATGAAGGACAGTATGACACAGTATAATATAATCGAGTAAGCTATTCACCATAAATGCCACTCTAATTACCTATTAAAATACACGTATAATAATAAAAATTACAATGATTGTTATTATTATTATTATTATTATTATTATTATTATTATTATTATTATTATTATTATCCTGATGTGTGACAAGAAAAGGTTTACACATGTAATATTATTTCTTCTATAAGTTAATAAAATCAAATAAACTAGTTATTTATAAAATCGTTGCAAGTATATTTAAAAATTTTTTTTTATTTTTACGGAATATTTATCTATACATCATAAGAATAAACAATCCATTTATGATAGATGAATATTATAAATATTTATTTGATAATGTCATTGTTCTTAAAAATATAAATATAACAAATGTGTTATAGTTATTTAATTGTCTTATCATATATTATTGGAAATGCAAATATATATATATATATATATATATATATATATATATATATATAAATCTATATTTATTTACACCTTTATATACGAATATTATAATACATAATTGATTACCGAAAACGCGACATGTCTTATGTATTATATATAGGATTATAAACATTACATTTTACTTACTATTAAATATATTATAAGGTTGTTCATTAATGAAATCTGTTTTATAAAATCTATAAATAATAGTTGTAAAATCATTGTTATCTATTCAAATTTACATATTATAATTCAATTTTTTGTTTCCATTCGCATTATTCAATTCTATGTTTCATAAAGAAACTCATATATTGAATATAATATATTTAAATTTTTTTTAACAATTTTCATGTAACATATTATAATTGGATATAAAAAATTTGATATGAATAATGAGATTTTTATACTTCTTTACTTTAGTTTTTTCTAGTAAATGTGAAAAGCCGTAATTAATTTCAATTGGCAATTTACTACAATATACTATAAATATCGAATTATAATCAATGACATCGGTAATTACTACAATTTATTCAAAATTAACATACTATTAAATAAACAACTTTAAATATTAAATTGAAATTATATTTATATGTGATAAAGGCATGCATGCACGCATGCTCGCACGCGCGTATGCATGTCGAGAAACAGCGAAAGTGTTCATCAGAAATTGACAAATAACTATGTGTTACAAGGATCTCAACTAATTCCAAGACGTAAGCTAGCAATTGCGATGCACCAATGTTCCTTATCCCCTCACAATAATAGTGTTCCCATTACTTAGTTTATTCATAAGAGAGCATTCGCAGAAAATCGTAAAATACGGAGATTAGTTTTTCATTGCTTTTGCATGCTCAAGTATCGATAATATACCCGACGCGTGAAAGTTCGCAGCATCGCAACTTTCTTGTGCAATTGCAAACTACCACTGTAGTTTTGATTACTTGCTTTTTACATAGTCACAATTATTTTGCGTTCGTTTTCATTAAATAAAAACTCAATAATATTTATACTGATGCAACTTTTTTTTTTATAATTTTATGCGAGAACTATAAATAAATGCTTATTTATTTTAGTTTTAAAAGATATGAAACGAGTTTCGTGACTAATTCTTCAAAAGATTATTCCCTTAAAGGAATTTCACAATATACAATATAGTTGCATCGGCAAAGTAATATCGCTGATGAATAGTTCAATAATAATTAAATAACAATATTACTTTTAGCGCGTCTAATTTTTAAATACAATAAAAATAAGAATAAAACGTATTAAATCAAACTGAAGGTTTTCTCTTTAAATTGTAATACGTAAGCCACACTTAATCCTAGATTTTTAATAACCAATATTCCTTTACAAAAAGAAATAATTTTAAAAAACTATCTAAATTATAATAAATCAATATAATAATAATATTTTTGTACAAAATAGCTATTCCCATAATTTTAAATTTAATTCTGAATATAATAAGGTGATACATATTTATCCTTAATGAATGATACATTTGGAAAAATATATATATATATATATATATATA
>NW_011948416.1:2738301-2790376 GCF_000503995.2 Ceratosolen solmsi marchali | reverse complement strand
GAAAAATATATATATATAATACACTGAATTTTCATATGAATTCTTTTATTATAATTCTAATTCTAATTATAAAATAATTTACATAAAAAAAATTAACTTACAAAATTGAATATTGAAATTTATTCTGTAAAGCACGGGTAATTATTATTATAATATATTATATTTCCAGTTATAAAAAGTGGTACTCAAAATAAATAATGTTCTTTAACTGCAGATAATTATAACATTTTAGAACTCTTAATTACATCAATTTCAATATTGCTCATAAAAATTAATGTCCAAGAACGTCGATTTTTCAGTTATTAATTTACATACTAACATTTTCTTTTTAGTAATGGAAAAAAAAGAGAAACCGCCATTGTCAGCTGCCTTCTCTTACATAATTTTCATTAATATTCGACTTCAAAATTACCTTATATCATAAGCTCAGCCTTAGATATTTTTATCGCAACTAAATAAGAAAATTCCAGGAATCTACGATAATAGTTTTGTCGGTTATATAATGCCCAACAAGGCACAAATATGTCACTGATGCGGGGGAAAATAATGACCATCGATGCGGCATCGCATGGTTTTCAACATCCGGCAAAGGACACCTCCAGTGACCCACTTTGCCATTTGGTTCTTTCTACCTTTCGGTTACTAAGATAAAAGAATCCTTCAAGATATATTGTTTCAAAAAATAATAATAATACTCAGCTCCTTCTTAATATTAAACTATTGTTATCTACTTTTAAACAAGAACGAGTTCATAAATTGCATTTTATTTAACATTTATATAGTTATGTGTATTTATTTACTGTGAAAAATAATTAAAATTTGATGAAATCTATTTATTTTCAATTTTCTATTTTTATTCATATCATATCTAATCTTAAATGTCAATAATGTTTATATATATATATATATATATATATATATATATATATATATATATATATATATATATATATATATATATATATATATATATATATGTATGTATATGCATGTATATATATATGTATGTTTATACATATAAAATAGCAATAAGATACTTAATTAAAAAATATAGTTATTAAAAGAGATTATTTAAATTGTGAGTAATATTGTTTATGTGATCTTTTTATAAAATTATTATAGCTTATAATTTTTTATTATCTACTACAATCTATTGTATTATTTATAAACAATTTTCTTTTATAATTACCTAAAAGATTTACAGAAGCTCATACTACTTAAGATTTTTAGGATTTGTATTCACAGAAAGTGAGAAATCTTATATCTATTCTAATAATTTCAATAATTTAAAGTTTTAAAATTCTTATTTTCATCTTTATTTATTTTATAATTAATTACTAAATTGTATAATTTCTAGTATTCAAGTGAACCTACAATTTTGAATAAAATTATATTGTAATTGTATATACATTGATAATGATTATAGGTAACATACATTCAAATATTATAAGATCCAAATTAATTGAGTTTTATTCCAACACAAACGAGTTAGTTTTCAATAATAATTTCTTTCCAACGATCATATAATACATTTCACCATGTTCAAAATTGGTTTAAAATATATTTAAAAAATTATTATCATAACTACTTAAACATTTACACGTTTCAACATACATTTTATAGTTATTTTCAATCATTATCTCTGTTAATTATCTGTTTTATAAATCTTTAATCTAAGAATGATTTCAATAAAGTTTCAAATAAAAATTTTGATTCCACAAAGAACGTGTATATAAACAAATAATATTTTCACACGTTTAAATACGAAGTATAAATTATAAATGCAGTTTTTTAAAGTACAAATTGATATAAACACAAAATGAGAATACATGTGATGAAATAGATAAGTGTATTATATAATTTTTAGATGATTTAATGTTAAATTGATTTATAGTATATCATTTTTTAATAATAGGATAATATTTCTATTAATTTTATGAATATCTCAGAGATAGAAATTCTGAGGATTGTCTTTAATCTCTTTGGTCTCTAATATGCTTAAATGTTAATTTTAATTATTATATGATAAGAATTAAATAATTAATTAATTGTGCATACATAATTATTATAAATTAAATAATAATATAAGATCGCCTATGTATATATTGAGTATTATACTTTAATGTTTACATTTATAGATATAATTATAGTAAATTTCACTCTTGAAATTATATTCATGAAAATTATGAAAAACATTATGCAAGAAATAAATATTTAGCAATTAATTAATTGTAAATATTTTTACTATATAATAGCTTATTAAAATATTCGTATTTAAATTATATATGGCTAATTGATTTAATTATTAGAGATTGTACATTGATTTTTTAAATTGATAAAAGTATTTTATAAATGTCTTATGCCGACTATTAAAAACCTCAATTTTGAAATAATTTATTTTTAATAGTAGTAGTGATAAAAATGCAATTAACGCACATACATACACACACAAATATATTAATTTATACATGATAAACAAAACTTAAACATAGAATTAAACATAGAATTAACACACTTACACATACGCACACACGCACGCACACATACGCACACACGCACGCACACACACACACACAAAATCATATTAATTTAGAAATGTTAAACAAAGCTTTTCTATTCTGCAAAATTTATTTCATAATAAGAAAGAGAGTAAATATAATTAATTGCATATTAAATAATGAAAAAATAATACTTTTGTCGGCTAAACATTTTAAAACTGTAGTAATTATAATATTTTTCAAGATTATTTTAATTTTTCTTCGGATAAAAGTGAAAATTCTATTATGAACTGGTACTTTCACGTTCAATTCCGGGAAATCAAAGGTATTCTAGTTTTTATATTCTCCACTTTAATCTCTATTTACATTTACATATGAACACTTTCAGATCTATAAAAACTGTAAAACTGTATATATAATATTTTTAAATACTTATAGCTCCATTATCTTATAAATCGTTTACTGATGTTTTTTTTTTTGTTAAACTCAATTTATATTTAGATTCTGACATTTGCATCAAATAACAATCAATCTTACCACATCAACCTTGACATACACATTCATCTTTAAAATGCATGTGCCAACAAAATATAGTAATTGATAAAAACGAAATCGTTTATCGTAATTTTAATCGCATTTCAATACCAATATAACCCACTAAATGGTATAATAAGTAATGGCGAATAATGATACATTGTTCCATTTCAATAAAATTCCTTGCACTCTCTGCGCCCCCCAGCAGACATGAGAGTGAAAGCGTGCACGTCATTGTTTAAACCACGTGGTACAGGAAACCCGTCTCCAAGGCTTACGTGCACTTGTTTATGAATATCAGTTAGACAGGTGTACTCGTTGATTGTGGTTCGTCTGCACGAATTTTTTTAAATGGAATGGCGCCGTCATTATGAAGGGCAAGCAAAGTGGCTGTACAGGAGGTTAGTTTTGCATGTTAGTACATCTTTTGAGCAGTTAAGGTGATTACGATAGAGCAATATTTCTGTATATCAAAAAGGAGACAATATAATACAAATTTTATTAATATTAATATTCATGATTCAGAAAGTTTATAAATTTCAATATAAATATTTTATAAATTTAACATTAATTATTTATATAATTATTTTGATTGTACTTACTTTCGGATACATTACTTTCATTACTTGAAATATAAGAATTGCAGAAGTTGATAGTAAGAATTCATAGCATTGTTTCATGAAAATGTTAAAGAATGTTCGTTCTCTACGTTCAGTTTTTTAAACAAACATAATTTTAACATTTATTAACTGTCTAACGTCCTATGTAGGAAATTTGTTATATATATATATATATATATATATATATATAATTCTGTATATTATTAGAAGTTATAACGATTAATTACTTACAACAAAAATTAATTTCTTATAAAAAAAAAAAAAAACGATAACTTTCTCGTTTTAGTTGATAATAGCATTAAAATAATATACACACGAATGATGAATATTAGAATCATCTTATTTTAAATTTAAATTAAAACTTATAGGTATAAAAATGTATAATTACCTTAATATATTACAAGCTAATATATTTAAATGTTAAAATATAACGAGCAATAAACTTTTATAAATTTGCATTACTAATTACAATATGTATTCACAAAATAAATTATCTAGCAAGTTTGTGTGTATTAACATATTTTATAAATTATCTATATTTATAAATCAGCAGAATAGCATTTCTTTCCAACAAAGTTAAACATATCTTCTTGAACCAAATTGTCGAATAATGATATAATCGAATATATAATTATTTGTTTTTAATATCTGAAATTGCTTTTAATATTCATTTATAAGATATTTATAATTAATTATTTATAATTATTAAGATTCATTTATAATAATTTATACAATCTTGTAATTAATAAAATGATAGATACTTTACACTCTTGTTTCTTTATATACATATAAACGTAAGTTTGGGTATGCTTGAATGTATATGTGTATGTACGTTTGTATGTGTGCACAAGTGCATATGATTGTTATTATTTCGCTTTAATTTTTATGTTTGAACAATTATTGTATAAAATAAAATTTATAGTTTATAAGTACACAAAGCATCGAACTTAATTCATTTCCTCTTCAAATTCATTCAATTAGATTTTACTATAGATGTTATATAACGATAAATATTAGAATTAACTTAAATATAATAAATTATTATTAAATAAATTGATTGAAAAAATAAAAATTATGATATTCATTCATTTATTCATTATAAATTTTTTAAAGTTAAATAATTTTTATGAATGCTAATATTGTAATTTCTAAATAAAATAAAATAGGTAGATAATTTATAATAATTAATCGTATAAATCACATAAATAACCATTAAATAATTGAAAATTAAATATAAATATTAGAATTTAGTTATTTGCGTATGTATTTCTATTTACATATCTATTCTTATGTGTATTTTGATTATTTAACAATTTAATGATTAATATATTTGTCATTATATTTACAAAACTATTGTATTTAGCAATGAATTTCTAGTATTACATTTTTGTTTCTTTATAGTATTTATATATATATATATATATATATATATTTTGTTGTTGTTGTTGTTATTGTTGTTGTTGTTAATACTAATATTTTAAATATTTTTATTTAATAGTTATATTATCAACTTATAAATAGAAATAATATTTATATTTGTAGGCGTAAAATTACTTTTAAGAAATAATAAATATTTAACCAACCAAGGCAATATTTCAATGTTTCAAAATAAATTTCAATTAATGGATCCAACAGAATACAATAAAAAAACATACAATTCATTTCAGCGCCATAATAAAATTCCAATATATTAAGTCGCACAATTCAACGATATGTTCTTTTAAGTGATGTAACCTCTTAATAGGTCTAACTCACGATCACAGTGAAATATATTCACAATCGCTAACACATGCATCCTCACAATGTTTAATCTACGTAAAATCGTATATATCTGTTACTTACAAAGTTTAAATTTCTCACGATGTGTTGATTAAAATAATTTTTGGAATCGTAAGAGAGCTTTCTCTACACGCATATTGTCAAAAAATCGCAACTAAACCAATAATTTATAAAACGCTGCTTGATGTAAATCGAATGTTGCTCTTTGAAATTTCCTGATTCTTATACAACATTCAAAAAGTGCCAAGACAATGAGTCATGAACTGGAGTTCTTCGGTAATACCGTAATAGCCTTTCCTTAATTCAATTCACCTATCATTCTCCTTTGTATATAATTCAGCCATGGACGTATACATAAATGTGCCCTTATCGTTGGAAATCAATATCACGAAATCGTCTCGAAGTAATTGACAGTGATTATGGACATCGGCTGTGAATCTCAGAAGAGTGCTTAAGAGAGAGAGAGAGAGAGAGAGAGAGAGAGAGAGAGAGCTGATACATTTATTCTTGAGAGATTTCGTGTATCACGAAAACCCATGTCTATACCATAAATGCATAGTTTAACATGTCTTTTACTTGTTAAGCTTCCTTATTTTTCCACTTTGCCCCCTCCATTATCATCTCGTCCAATTTAATCGGTTTAAGGAGAGGCCAGATTTACTGAGAGATAAATCAACTGGACATAGATATTAACTTGCACGTTACTTAAGATATTACGTATTTATTGGTTTGGAAATGATCACTTTGCATTTTCTACAATTTTTAACACTTTCAATCTTATGCTGTGAAATTCCATTTTCTTTATATTCTCTTACTATCGACGTAAGCATTTCGATCGACGTAAAAATTGTGAGGATATCTATGCAGAAATAATCACGAAATTTCATTAAAACCGTTTTTATTTTTATTAAATACGATAATGTATTATTAATATTATAATTATTCCAATTTAATTTTTTATCAATCATTTAATTAATAGATGGCTATTACATAATACGAAATATATAAAAGAAAGTTTAAATATTTAGGATACAATTCTAATATAGTTATAAGATTCTGATATATTTCATGGAATTAAACTTATAGGTCAAATTTTAAGAATTAAACTTAAAACGATTAATTTGTTTTATATAATAGTTATCTAATTTATTTTTGCTCAATTACATTAAATTCAATTTTTTTAATAATTATAAGTACACTTAATACTACAATTTTTTTTTTAAATTAAATATAACTTGAGTAATATACATTTTGAAATTTTAACAAAATATTGATTATTCAAATAAGGTTTGAATTGGTTTTGAAAAATTGGTTCTGTTATGAAAATCTATTTTTTATATATTTCTTATATTTGAGTAGAGGTAGAGACATGTGTTGTTGTTGTTTTTTTTACCAATTTCTATTAAACTACTTTCTCGCTAACTAAGACTTCGTAGTCATACTGTTTTTTTTTTTTTCAAAGTTCATTCAATTAAATATTTAATAGGAAATTCTATCATTTTATACAATTTACATTTATTCAATTAATATGTTATAAATTTAATATAGTAGATAATTTTTATTGAAAGCAGTTATTATTTATCGCAGTTGCTAGTGTTTATTGTCTTAAACATGAATAAAATAGTTCAAAATACGTTTTTAATCATATTCGACATAACAAATATCAGATATTTAAACAATATTAAGATCTCATAAATAAGATATAGAAATACATACATGATTATATTTACTATTAATTATATTTATAGAAGCACTTTTACGTCCAAAATTTAAATCAAATAGACATTTTTCTTTAAATGTAACTAAATAAAAAAGAGAAACTTTGATAAATATTTAACTATTTTATAAACTCAATGTCAAGTATTGCCATTCATATTATAAATTTTAAATATAAAATTTGTAACCACAACATAAATGTTATATTTTCAGTAGAGTACTTTCTCCCATGAGTTTTCCTCCTATAGGTTTTCCTTAATTTAGATACTTAGACTACGTATTATATAATTAAGAATATTAGTAAGATATTATTTCAATGTAATGAATAATTATCCTATCTATATAGATATAAAAAAAATATTTTTACACTACTATAGTTTATATTTATACTATAGTTTATATGTAACTTAAATCAGAAATTAACTTAATAATGAATGCTATTTTTCTTTAGCCTAATATCTTTGTATTTTCTAAGGTATAATTGAAATACCAAATATATCGAATTTTATATGCGAACATAGTAAATAGGTATTTAATTTAATTAATATGCGACAAATAATATGCTTGTTGCTCACAATTAAAATTACACAATCTATTAAAAAACTTAAATTTTTATTATTTATATTTTAAGTGCTAACATAAAATCATCCATTGTTTTCTTTCACCACATAGTGTATCCCATCACGCATGAAATATTTAGTTTCATAGATTTTGCTGAATATTTCATTTATTTTTCTCAAATAAATTTTCTAATTTACTACTTGTAAAATCTTATAGTTTAAAGGTTCAAAAAATAAACAAAATATTTATATTCATTATATTCCTTGTATACGTTTATACGTATTTGTGAAGAATTTTTACATTTTGTGAATAAAAATATTTGTTGCGTTGATCTCTATATTTTTTACAATAACTGTTAGTATTTTATCTTCCTGATTTTATCTTTCTGTTATATCATATATATATATATATATATATATATATATATATATATATATATATATATATTGATTTAATAAGATTTAATAAGAATAATAAGAGTCTCTTCAAATTTCTTAAAATTAGATAGATCACTTAATAAAATTTTTATATCAATATAAACCGTCATTAAATATTTGTTATTCCTGGATACGTTTGAAATTATTATAATTATATATCTCTCATACTATTATCGAAGTACTTATTTACTATTATATCAATGCACCTTATTAGTGTTCTTTATTATTAACAAAGCAACAAATGAAGTTACTCGTAATTTTACGCTATTTTTGTTATATTGAAACAACTAATGTTTAGGAATTTTGAAATAAATTATAATTTATTATAGATATTATAATTAATGGAGAAACTGCTTAAGCTATTTTCTTCTGTGCAATTGTTGAAAATTTGATTAATTAATCTGATACATTAAGCAACGTATTATAGTTTAGTTTAATAGTAATGTAGTCTTTGAAATTAAAGTTAGTACATTTTAACTAAGAAAACAAAATATAATGTACCAAATAATATTATAAAAGAATATAATTATTAAAATTGAGAAAAATTGATGAATAATAATCTTCAAATTTATAAAATTATAAAATAAAATGTTATTTCATAATAAAATATATATAATATTTATATTATACATACCATATTATTTATCATAAATACAAAAATTTTTTAAATATATTAAATTAAATATAACACTGAATACAAAAGTTGACAATTGAAATAAATTTCGTTGTCTACAAAGTGTTGACTATATAGTTAAATTTATTAAGTTTTTAGGAAGTAGAATATTAACTTGCATAAATTAAAATCATAGTGATATCGAATATTTTTGGGGCAGATAATACAAAAAATAAATAAATACCCATAAACAAATTTTTTATTCAGTATTAAATTAATTATATTTATGTACCAATATTTATACCGCTTTCATGCAAAGTATATGAATATATTTTGAACTATTAAGCTATAATTAAAAAGAAAAATATTCAATTTTACTACTACGTTATAAGTACTATTTTCATTCGTTATTGTTAAGCATCGATGAAAAATATATAAATTTGTTTTTTAGTCAAACCTAAATACAATCATACAAGGATATAATTCGAGCTTAAATACAAGCAGATCTATTATATTCTCTATTCATATTTAAATATATAAATACGCAATTTTTTGTTATCACTGATGAACAATAATATTATTTATTTATCATAAAAACATTTACATATTTAATAAATTACATCTTTTTTTTGATAATTTCCAATTTGAAAGTTATAAGTTCTTTTGGTTTCGTGTAGAAAGTTTTATGTAATATCTATTGAGCCATCACTGTATAAATATATTCGGATTTTTAAATGTATGGCATATATTTGTTAATTTAACATTTGCATAACTTTATAATGAATTAAATGATTGATAAATATAATTCCTATATTTATATTAAAAGAATTAAAAAAAAATGATTAAGCTGAAGGAGTGATGAGAATATTTATGAAATGTAATTGTTATATATATAAAAGCTTATATAGCATAAAATTAATTGAATAAAAATCAGTGCTTCTTTGAAATTGTATAAATTAATAATTAAGTATTAATAATTAGGAAAGGATCGATTAGTTTTTGTTTTAAATAAATTTTCAACCTACTTGTTCGGAATCCAGATTTAAATAGTACAATGAAAGGATTGATCGATTAACTTTATGATTTATATTTGAAAACCACCGATTACTGGTTTATTAAAATCTACGATACTTTTCTCTTATTAAATTCTGCGCAAATATCATGATATCAGTCGATAACTGATATGATTGCGATGACCTCTTTATTATGATTAAAGTATATTATTAAAGCCATTGAGTTTAGTTGCGATTTCATAAGCTAGTAAAATTTTACGAGCACATAAGAAAAATTTCTTTTCGTAAAAATCAAATTCTTTTTGCTTTTCTCTCTGAAACCACCCCCCCCCCCTCCCTCTCTCTCTCTCTCTCTCTCTCTCTCTCTCTCTCTTATCTACTTCTCTCGTTCACTCGCTCAGTCTCTCCCCTCCCCCACCTACCCGCTTACACATGCTATGGTAGAGGATAGACTGGCGCCAGATCGCATTTCCGTAATGGAACCAGCTATTGGTGAGTTTTGCTATTCGCGGCTCCTCATAATTAATAGAAATGCAGTCGCGTGTTCGCGGCGTCGAGGTCGACTGCGGCCGCGGCGGCAATGGTGGCGCGGAAGTCGCTCCTAGAAAGTCACCGTACCAGCTTCGGTAGCCGCGTGCTTTACTTCATCAACGTCCGTCATCTCGTCGGTACACGCGATCCGAAATGTCGAGTTCGATGATCCGCTGTGGCAACGGAAACTGTTACAACAACAGCAACGTCCTGTACGCATCCGCCCGCTGCGTCTTCCTACTCATATTCCTGCTCTTCTTCTTCTGCTCGGGCTTCGTCCTCAGACTCGCCGTCGAGGTCTTTGTATTCAAGTGCCGCACGCTCCACGTCTGTTGACATGTCGCGCGGCACATTCACCTTCATCTCTGGGACTTGCTACTGCTGTCGCTGTACCAAACGACAACTCGAGACCGGCTCTTCTATAGGTACACTACACTGGCTTCACATAACTCGGCTTTCAACCTCCTAACCACTCCTAACAACTCTTTTATTATTCCAACCTCATCATACGCTATCCCTTGTTTTATGGGTGAATACGAGCCTCGGAATATCTGGCTATTCCGGTTGTAGTAGTACACAACACATCTCACTACACCTCGCTTTATTTTACATGTGCTGCAAGTCAATATTTACGTAATATTCGTGCAAAGTCAAGACTCTAGCCATAATTGGCACCTAAAATTAACAAAAAGCATTTTTAAACGATTCGACATTTAAATCTATAATTTTTCAGTCGATTAAATTTTTTCATATTTAATAAATTATTATTGTTTGTATTAATTGGCATTAATAGTCTTTGCCTTTACTTTTACATGTAGAATACGATTCCTTAAAGAACATATTTCACAATTCACACAAATGTATATATATATATATATATATGCAATACGTATCAGATTAGAACATAAATAAAATAAGACTCGCAAAATACTAAATCATAAGATAATCAACACACTTATCAACACACCTATTAACATACTAATCAGCACAATACATGGAATTCTCATATGGAGTTCCGTAGTTGAATAATAGTTTTAAAGAAAGGGAAAGTCCTAACCAACACAAAGAATGTATATACGAATATACCAGAGGCACGCATTTAACATATTTTTTTAGTTATTTACATTATTACTTAACTCAAATTATAATTCGAATACATTAAAGGAACAAAGTGATATATATATATATATATATATATATATATATATATATGAGTTATCTTTAATTCAATAATTAATATTCGAGCACCAATGCTCAAACTTTTACTTCAAAGATTGCATAAGGTACATACGTACATGGCATCAAATCTGTTGAAAGAAATGTTGGGAAAAAAAAATTTCAAATGAAATTTGAGTGATTCAATAGTCTATACACGCACAAGTCATGCGTTGATGTCACTATGTCAATGCCGAAAACCGAGCACAGATAACGTCTTAGTCTCTCGTAGTCTCCCGTAGTCGTTGATGACTAAACGTCCTGTTGTTATTTATTTAATCACCTGTTGTTTTTAAAGAATCTAATTATTGATAAAAAAGAATAACCTAATCTAATATTGTTGTTTAAAAGTGATATATCTGATCAATAATGGTAGGAGGACTATTTTTTATTAATATTTCACTAAAACGATATAATCTGAAATACATAATTTTGGTAATTTCGATTTTAAAATATCTAAAAATTTTCGTTATCTATATTCCAACGTATCTTTAAATGTTGATTTATTCTTTGATATTCCAGAATCTGCATCAAAAGACTATCAATTTTATATAATATTACAACAGTATTATCTCATTATTAGATTATTAGATTATTGTTATTTAATAATTACAATAAATGAAATTTTTATATATACTATTTAATATAGATAGTAATACTTGATACTAAAATTTCATAGTGATTTAGTAAATATTATAAATATAATAAATTGTCCTTTCTGCTTAACTAATATTTATAAGATTTATGTAAAAGTATTAAAAGAAGTTATAATTTTCAAAATCTAATAATTTGCAAATAATATTAGCTTACATTGTTTGAATTTATTATTCCGTTTACTCATTTATTTAAAACACTTTTAATCAATTTCACTTAAGTATTATCATACTAAAAAGTAAAAATTAATTATGTCTATAATACATTTTTTTCATTAATTGCAGGAAAGTTAGTGAAAGTTTAGCTAATAACGGAATTTACACAAAGTAATGATTTATTTACATGCAAACAATTCTTATAATCGTTCTTTCGTTAATAATAATTTTAAAATAACTACCAAAAAATATTGAAAGATCAAGTGCAATTTACTTTCCTTTTAAAATAGCATTACTATTTTTACTGCTTAATACTGTAGTATAAATTATGCAATTATATAACGTTATCGATGGAGAAATATGTTTAGAAAAATACAGAGGACTAAATATTTATCATTATATCTTAATAAATTGTACGTTGTTTCGGAATGTTTGTAATACGATTACAGTTTATTATTCTATCAAAAAGTTAGACAGATTAGTTAGTTTCAGAATCGTGCAATATTTTAAAATTGCGCTTCTAATTATTAATAAATAGGCGAATATATTTAATTAAATACACAATTAAATATATGATTATCTGGAATTTGGCAGCTCCATTTTAAGTTTGTAAGGAAATAAAAATTTAATATTACTTTAAACTTCATGAGCATGTAGAAAACAAATTTATTGTTTATAATAATATTAAAATTAATAATTATTTGCATGTAATACATATGATGTGAAAGGACAGTGATTCAGTTAAAAATAAACATTAATAATAATACGTAATAAAAATATTTATATTATATAAATAATATATACAATGTCAAATTATTTTCGCTATATGTAAATTGATTTTCAGTTGTAGAAACTAATTATACGACTTTAGTATACTTTTATCGATGCCTAGCTGTAAACGAAATTTACAATTTTATTTTCTCATGCTTAAATAAACTCCTTGTTAAATAAACAAACTACAGATTGTTATTATATAGTTTCTATCCATTTAAATATTTATCTAATTTGAAATAATTTGGACTTAAATTATCCACCAAAGTTTTAACCAATAATATTTTTAATCTTTTAAAATTAATTATTTACTGTAAAACTATTTATCTGCGTATTCAATCATAATTTTTAGTTAATACTACAGAACTTGGGTGCAAATCATTTTTTTTTTTTTTTTTTTTTTTTTTTTTTTACAATACTTCCATTACAATCGATGTAAAATTTCTAAATAACTAATTCCATGTTCAATTTACATTTTAATTCAATAACCTGTTTGAAGTGCGTTGAATCTACTTTGTCTCCAATTAATTGTCCTTTCTCTTTGAAAAACTGAAAAAGAAAAAAAATTATATACCTACATAATTTATTTTAATGGGCCAAAAAAATTTTGGATTTATTATTATGAGAAGATATTTATTATACAATCGCTTGTTAATATTCTCTTAATAGGTGCCCTTGTTTTATTCACTCACGATTGTACATCGTCACGATTCGTTCCAATTACACGTTCCAAATATTCATTACCCTGATTGATATTATACATTTACATCAGCCATTTACAAAACGTCATAATAAATTTTTCTCGCTTTATTACAATAAATAAAAGCATTTCAAATCGTTTAATTGTAAATGAATTTTAGATATATGTACTGAAATTCAACAAATTCATGCTAATTATAATTGCATTCGTAATTCTTCTCTTTTGCTTTCATACGGTAGGCCTGTTAAGTACGCGAACGTACACATCTGAGAACTTTTACTTCACGCTGATGAAGTGAGAGTAAGAGTGAGAGTATATCCTTGGTTTGGTCATACATTAAACTTGATTTAATGGCTTCCTACATAATGAAGGTATCTTTTACGATTGTAAATGTCCCTGATCAAATTATACGGTCATTGATTTGTTTTATTTTTCACACGGTTTCAGACTTATAGTAAACACAACACTGAAAAACACAAAATTGCTATTCTTTATGTCTTTGGTAATTAAAAGGACATTCACATTTTTAGCTTGAATTTCACTTAATTGGACATTTATTGCTTGTAATAAAAACTTACTCGTTATATTCCTATCGCGTCAATAAAATAATAACTTTTCAATAATGTGAATAAAAATTTCAAATTATTTTATTAACGATTTACTAATTTTTATAATGAAATTTTAGTAAAAATACAATAATATATATATATATATATATATATATATGTATTTGTAATTATCACGATTATGCTTTTTTATTTTTAAATAAATTATTCATTCTAGTTAAATACTGCATATTAGTATTTTATACATTATACACTTACAATTTTCCTCCGATACTAAAACCAAATTAACGATAAATTAACGAATAAAATATTATATTATGTTATATTTATCAATTTAGAAAAATATATAATACTCGCATATAACATTTCAAAGCAACCATATTATTAATTTCATTAATATTATATTTATTATATTCTAATATACTTATTTAAATCTTATTATATTTATATAAAACTATATGTTTTCTTAAATTTTATCAGAAATATATTCATAGTCATTAAACTAAATATATCAATAATAATATTGTAATATTTTCATAATATCTCATCGCATCAATAGTGCGCCTAAATAATAATACTAGTAATGTTACATTAACACAATCAATAATAAAGTCAATGTATTAAACGCGACAAGTATGTACATTGCTATCACCTTTCTCTGATAGATATACTGTGATTCGAACTCAAAGTTAAGAAAGTAAAAAATTCATTTTTGACGGTAAATTTTAACGATTTTAACGATAGAGATTAATAGTAAAAAAGAAAGATATATCGGAATAGAAAAACGTTTGATTGTAATAAACATATATATAACACACATATAACCTTTATAATTTCTGAAGGTAGATTGATATACACGGTAACTTAATTACGTACATTGGTCAGGGTCGTACAAAGATTTAAACTATAATTTCAAATACGACGTATTCCCCTTTATCACATAAGGAGTAAAAGAATTTTCACTTTCATTAATTTTTAATCATTATTCATTCAGAATGACAAAATTTCTTTTTTACAATGACATTATATTTCCGTTATAATTTATCTATTAATCTACTATAATTTATGTACTATAATATTGTTTATATAAAGACAATTGTATCACTCCATTAATACATATCGCATTATTGGTTATATGTTAATATAAATATCATTTATATTTATACTTTATTCTCTTTTATAATAATATAAAAAGTTATTATTGAAAACTATAATTCGTTTCTTTAAATTTTGAACCAATAATTAAAACGTATTTAATATTTGTGAAAATTAATATGAAAAATTTTCTCAAGTGGGTTGATATTATTGTATCTAATTCATCATAATAAATTATTCTTCATGTATTATATGAAATACTATTAAATATATATTCTTATGGACTCCTGACAACTTGAGAGATATATAAATATATGAATTATGATTTGCAATAAATTTATTTCATTTAAGAATTAATATTTTTAAGCTATTATATATTTAATAGAATTGATAAATAAGTTATATATCAATAATATTCAAAATTTTTGAAATTAATATAATTGTAATTAATATAAATTAATGTTAAAAAATATTATACTAAACGTTAAATAAAATTAAGGTTATTAATCAATTAAAATATTGTCAAAGTACTTTTTAATAAAAATTAATCAAATTATTGATATAAAAAATGCGATAAAAACCATTCAATTAAAAAATTCCGATGTTTTATATTAGAAAAAAAATAATAATTAATAAAAATAATTATTGAAAAGTATATTTTATATGGTAACTTATTATTCGGTAAAATGTTGAAAACAATAGTTATCCAATATTTTGAATAACTTACAGTACAAGGAGGTATAAGAAATTTATATTTATTTTTCAAAATATCCATCGTAAAATAATTAGTTATTTCTTATTTTCATGTTAAATTTTGCTAATTTTTCTAACTTAAAATACGTATGAATCGAGAAATTGCTCATAGTTATCATATTTTCGAGAATTCAATGAATTTTTTGTTCCTTTTGCTCGATTATTATTAGACTGGTTATTAACTTTCTATTTTATTTAAATACTATGTTTCATTATTATAGTGTAAATACTAATATAATTTTATATAGAGTTAACCTAAAATCAAACTATACATTTTCATTAATTTACATCAACATTAAATTAGATAACGAATCAGTACATAATGTTTTAATGCTTAGTAGTTTTAATTGAACCGCTAACTTTAATGATAATTATTTGAAAGTAAAATATTATAAATTACTAAAACCAAATATAATTTAATAATAATATATAGCGAAATTTTGTTAAATAAATCATTTTCCCTTGTAATTTTTTAACAATTAAATGTTATTTATGTATCTAATCAATAATTTATTGATACAATTTTGAACGGCTTATCATAAAAATATAGATATATCAACTTTCTCTAACTATTAATATTGAGTACATAAAGTTATACATATATATACATATATATATATATATATATATATATATTTATATAAAGTCATGTGAAATATTTTTAATTGGCTACAAGTTTTTTATATATAAAAAATACTAAAAGCGATAATTGCAAAATCTATTTAAGACATAGAAAATTCATATTTATCTAATTTTCATGTATATTTCACTCAATTTAATATTAATATATAAAAATCATTTTAACTACATTTCGTAATTCTATTTTAAAATAAAAAAAAAACTATCCCTATACTGTAAAGTGTAAAAAATATGAATTGATGAAAATGAAATATTAATTGTAATGGTCAATCTCGGCTTCTAGGCAACAAATCATCCTTTAAAATCTACAGTTTTTCAAATATTTGTAATGTAAGTTTAAATAAACTAAATCAAGAATTAAAAATTGTTTCACTTTCGTATGTTAGAAATAATTTACAAAATTCCGTTAGAGAATGTTATGAAAATTATTAGCGATTTACGATGAAATCCAAGTGCATGACATTTACGACACTTCGAGTAAAATGTTTTTTTGCCATTTTTACAGATGAATTCGAAGCCATGGGAGATAGGGAATTTACTATGGATTTTATTTGTCGCGGCGATCCTCGGACATGGATTCTGTGACTCAGCGATGCAACAACGAATTGACGGTAAAAGGAAGTACCTTGAAGTCGACGACCTCAGGGGCTTCGATAGACAAGCACGCTTCACCAGCGAGGACGAGAAGGAGGAGGAGACGGCGGACGTCCTTGCAGATTCATCCAAAGCTGAACTGCCAAGGAAGATCGAAAGGAGAAGTGCACGTGTCGATAGTAACTTGAATGGTTTGCAGCATTCGCAAGAACGCCCAAGAGAACCCAGACAGAAAATGAAAAAGCCAAAACCAGGTTTCTTTTGGACTCTCGCTAGGGTCACCTTCGAGGTATCTTAAATTTATTACTACATACTTACATTCCTCTTTTATGCTATTGCAATATAAGAAATTTCTTTAATACATAAACTTTGCTCTTTTGAAAATTAACTTTACCTAATGCTCCCAAAAATTCGACAAGTTTTGAAAAATTAACATATTTTGGGCTTGATTACATTATACATACATAATATTTAGCGTAATCTTTAGGTATAATAATACCTAAAACAGCAGATTATATATAATTAATTTAAAACGTTACAAGTAATATTAAAACTTGTTCGTGAAAATTTTCTCTATCATTAATATAATAAAAAATCATTTCAATTAATTTATTACATTGTGAATATTATTGTATTATTTTCTAAATTAAAACCGTAAGAATAAGTAAAATACTAGAACGCACGTGCAGTGCGTATTCGTTAAAAATTTTTTTTTTTTTTTTTTTTTTTTTTTTTTTTTTTTGACGTATTTATAATTAAAATGTAACTTGAAAACATTAAAACTGGAAGAGAAAGTTGAATATCGTATCGACAGAGGTCGGTAAGAAAGATTTATGATAGTTGTTGGTCTCCATAAGGAAGAAAGGCGGCGCTACAAACGATTAGAAATATACAATGAATATAAGAAATATATTTTTGTACTTTAGGAATAAATATACATTTATCAACATTTCTTTATGAACATTTTTTTCATGTATATTTCATAACGTTACTTTCACTCAATCCCAAAGACTCTGTAAGCCACACGTCAGTATAAGTAAGCTATGTCGGTTAACCAAGAAAGAAATGTTTT
The DNA here is from genome assembly GCF_000503995.2 of Ceratosolen solmsi marchali. NCBI lineage: Eukaryota > Metazoa > Arthropoda > Insecta > Hymenoptera > Agaonidae > Ceratosolen > Ceratosolen solmsi. The sequence goes on along the minus strand of NW_011948416.1, from coordinate 2,771,860 downwards.
GAAAGCAACAAATTTGTGGTTAAATTGACATTTCTACAAAATTGTTATACATTATATAAGTTAATTATAATTTTAATTTGATAGTTAAAAAAACCGGATTGGTATTACTCTTAGAATGTATATATTTTTCTAAGATGGAAAAAGGAAATTGTATTAGTAATGTATAAAAAACAGAAAATTGTAAATTCTTTCCAGTTCTCAAGCATATATACTATTAATGATTATACTAATCTGCTATACTTAATTCATTATTATTTTGATTATACGAAAGCATAAGAGTAGTTATTTTAAATTGCTTAATCATAAATTCTTCTGTTTTGTTATTTTTTAGAAATGAATAATAATAACACTAATAATTTAACGATAATAATTATATTAAAATATTTATCTAAATTTTCACAATCTATAGTTCAATTTCAATCACACAATAAGAAAAATGATAATATTTAATTAACATTTCATTATCTTATTAACATTATTACAAAGATACTTATATTATGTTTCTATTATTAAAACGACTATTTATAAAAAAAAAAAATATTTTAGCCCATGATTGTAAAAAGGTGAAAATATAAATTATTTTTAGTCACTTGTTTCGTATTCTATAAAAGTTTCCTTTATATTTCTAGCATTATAAAAAATCCATACTGTTTCTTCGATTAATAGTAATGTATCGACTGTCCTTTATAAGAAATATTATAATACATAAACGCCACTTCAAAAGCAAACAAATGTATCAATGCCCATCACATTAATAATAAATTGCAGTCTTTCATTTTACAAAATCACAAAATTAAATAGTATCATATTAACAGTAAAATGATACGATGCCATGTATAATATGATATATCATCAAATATATATCAAGTTATTTTATTAGATGTCAGAATATCATGAAGAATAAAATTCGCAGAGGTTCATACAATTTTTTTTTTTTTTTATCTTATTACTCAGAAAATAAAACCAAATATATAATTTCAGTTTCAGACAAAACTAAAGATTGAAAAATCTTTCAAAATTGACTAATTACTGTATTTTATAAAATTATAATATTTATAAAGGTAAAGATAGATAAATTAATAAATAATTATAATAAAGCCTCTATTTAATTTATATAATTATTCTCTCTATTTTATATAATTATAATAAAACCTATAATAGTATCTCTCAAATGCAATAATATTAAAAAAATCTTAATTATATTATATCATTAATATTCGTTGATTTATATAATTGCTTAATTTTTTTTCTTTTTTCGATTAGTTGAAATTTATTTTTATCGAAATACAGTTATAAATATTCTTAATTTTGCTCAATTTTAGGATAAATCCACATAAATACAGATAATTACAATTAAATAATTAAAATTAATGTTTTTATATTTAATACAACATTTCGTAATTTTACAATTAGTATACAATTATTAAAAGCATAGAAAAAGTGAAATTTTTTATTTTTTAATATTTTAATAAATATTTTAAATGAGCATATAAATTATTCATTAAGACATTGAAATTTTTTTAACTATTAAAATATATATTCCTTTAACCCGAGACTGAAAAAAAAATTAATTATAACGATGATAACCAATAATACTAATAATGTTAACGGTAAATAATAAATAAAGAAAATAATAAAATTCATAATTGAAAGAATCAAATGTACTTATAATTTAAATAATTATTTTATTATTGGTTGAAAGAAATGAAATAAAAAGAATTCCATAAGATTTTTAATAACTTTGCTTAATTTTAGCTATTTATTTTTCTCGTAATCAAGTAGTTTTAAAGCATATAATTACTTATTCTAAAATACATTTCATATATCACCACTAATGATTACTCAAATTTATAATTAAAATAAAATAATTGATTCTTTACATGTGAAAAATTACAAGCAACAATATCTTCACATTGTTATTTATTATTATTTGTAAAAAAGGTTTATCTGATATTATTATTTTATCTTATAATTACTATTAATCAATACTAAATTTTACATGTAGTTTATAATAATATATAATATTACAGAGCAAAGCTTTGGATTTAAATAATATCGTGCAATCGCTTGTGTTAATGCTAACAAGTATTGTAAATAAAGTATTATATAAAATATAAATAAATAATGGGAGAATTATTTTCTATTTCTAAAAGCATTTTTTAAATCTAAAATTATTTTTTTTATTCAATACTTTATTACTGTTCAGCTGTACGGCTCAAAACTATACTGGATTGTTATTTCTTTAGGCTTATAGTTGTCTATATTGGCTATGTCTTATATTGTTTTTAATTTTATTTAAGTTCACTTGACCTGCTTACTGTGGTTATAGTAATTAGTTACGTATCTTATTCATCTTTATAATTATTTTTTTTTTTCTTATCTTCTTTACCTTAGAACTATTATTCCTTCCGTAGACCTTGAAAATTATAAAACAACGAGAAAAGACTTCTATGAAGTAATACAGGCAAAGTACTCAATGAGTATTACATGCGCTATACTACACCAGTTTCATAACCAGTTTTCGTTTTTATTATTTGCTCGAGGGACTCCTGCGCGAGTTCATCCAGAGCACTGATATTTTTTTCAGAACAAGTTCACGGGAATATCAGATTCTCAAATATTATACTCTTTACTAGAAAATACTTGGACTGCTCATACATATGTCTCTTTTTGATTATAATAACCTTTCCCGCTACATAATAATATTAATTTTTTATTATTAGCTTCGAATTTACTATTTAATCCAAATCAAAAATAATTATTTAAACATAAAGCTTAGGACTTTAATACTAAATGCTGCGATTCACTTTAACCTTGTTTAAGAATATAATGTATAAAATTAAATAATGCCAATGTACAAATATAGGTTAGTAATTTTTAAAAAAAATACGAACCATGACAAGCAATAGTTCAACGTTCAACACAATCTATGTAAGAGAAAAGTATTATATATTATGTGTTATATGTGTTTATACAATATTGTTGTACAATATTACATTGTATTGTATATTTATATATATATATATATATATATATATACAATAGTATTCTTTCTATCAGTTGCGAACAGTACTAAGCGGTAAACTTACTCTATACTGAACATCGAATGTAAATATTTATTTTTTGTCCATTACTTGAATTTAATAACACATTCATATCGTATAATTTTGTTAGTAAATACATAATTTTAAACAGAACCGAATTTCACGAACATTTTCTGCATTTCGGATACTAATTAAATCCAATGAATTTACATACAATGGCCCATAGACTTCATCCCTTTCGATCATCAACTCCATCAAAACTACTTTCTAAATATCATCATTGTACAATTCTCAAAAATATCCCAAGACCAACTACTCTCCTTGAATAAATATATCGCACTCTCATTACAGTCCCATTAGCCAATAAAGAAAGGCATCTCTGCATAAAGAGGATGCTAAAAAGAAAAAAAAAAGAAAAAAAATCAAATGACTATGAAAAATAAGAGGAAAAAGCAGCAAATTGCGCGCTCTTTTATCCCCTCAGACTTTCAACGACACACGCTCGGCAATCCAGCAGATCAACCAAATTATAAACGAGAGCATTCCAAACGAGTCAACTCCGGCGAAGCAGGGTTTGGCGAGTCTTAAGATGAAAACGATGGTCGCTCCAGGAAATAGGACAGAAAGCGACACTGAGACAATGACAGAAGAACCAGAGTTCAAGCTAACTCGACCGCTGCTGCTGAGTCTCGTTAGGAGGAACGTCAATGGCCTCGTCCGACTATTCAATATCGAATGGCGTGACGCTATTAATGTAAGAGATCAATTCCTTTTTCAGGCTATAACTTATTATGCGACATTCGTTTCATTATTTTAGCTGGCATTACGCTCCTGCTATTGGGCAATGATTTTATTGCAACTTAATGCCACGACCACATTTTGACATTTATCAAATTTTATTGAATTTTAAATGGCCATAAATAATAAATGCTTTCTTTTATTATAGATAGACGTGAATTTCATTTAATGCACATATTTAGACATATCCTTTATTGTATCAAATTCATCCACTAATAAGTTGTAACAGATACTTAAATTAAGCATGCGTACGTAATGATTTTCTTTACTTGATTATGAAGTTTCTGAATTAGAATCTATTATAAAAATTCTGCCAAGTGATCATTTCTAAAATTAAGTATTAAGTAAATTAGTCCTAGGAAATATGAATGATTGCAATATCATAATATGTATTTTAGTTCATAATATTTTTAAAACTGTAAAATAAACAAATAATGTTATTTAAGAAATGTTGAAAATAAAAGCTTACGAATTACAAAAACAACAGTTAACGAAATTTATAATGCATATATCATCCTAATGAATAATATTCAAAAATTCTTTTACGTAATCATTTTTTCACAAAAACATCAATTATATTTAGTTATTCGAAATATGAAAGAATTTTTGGTAACAATAATGCTATTATATTATGATTATTTGAAAAGTTAAGAAATAAAGTAAAATTTTTTTTCAATTTCAATAATCATCGCAGTTTTAATTTACTATAAAAAAAAAATCAGTTTACTTGTAAAAGTAATTAAAAGTTTGTGTCGAAATAATCAATCGACTTTCTATTATAACCTCTAGAGTGTACGTATGTGTATAAATGTACCTTAATAAGTTAATAAACTTGATAATTCTTCAAATGAAGTAATATATAAATAAACATAGATATACTTTTCTTTTTATTTTAGCTAACCTCTGTTTAATTTTTACTTACTTAATTAAAATTTTTTTTTATTATTAAATATATTTTACTGTCACGATATGCATACATATAATTACAAGATTCTTAACAAAAGTTAACTTAAATTATTATTATCACAAGCAAACAAGCAAGTAAAGTAAATTAACGATCTATTAAGGTAAACTTATTCCATGTTTACTTCGAGATACTTAAAATTTGAATTAAAGAGCAGAAAAAGATTATATTACATTTCATAAAATACTATTACATGAACATTTAACATAATTGATAATTTTATAAATGTCATTATGAATATAAGTATTTAGAAATAAAATTGACTAATTTATTCAAATAACCATTATTTAATTGAAAAATTGATAAATAAAAATTATGCCTATGTTGCTTAATTATTGTATAAAATCATGAACATGTAAAACCTTTGTATTAATGATTATTTCGTTATTTTGTATATAATATTGAATTTAAAAATGATTAATCTTATATGTAATATGAAAAAAGTATAAGTAATGTCAATTTATTATGCTTTAAGAAATTAATTAATCCTATCAGAGTAAAAATGTATGCTCGTGTAGAAAATTGATTGGTTAACATGACTTTTTCTGATGATTATTTCCGCTTACTAATTATCATTAAACTACTATTTACTACTTATATTGAAAATATGGGTACTTATAAAATCAAATGTAATGACTACAATCAATTCCGATGATTAATACTGTCTAAGTATTATTTTTCAATTTTTAAATATTTTATAAGAAAGAATGTTTTTTTGTTAATAATCGTATTTTTATCATTATAAATAATAAAATGTTATTAACAACATTTAATTTTCAGCATATGTATATGTATTATATCGTAATCCACATAAGTGAGAGTTGCACTAAATTCTCGCAGATGTATACTCTGGCCAATTAGTGGTGCCTTCATACAATAAGTATCTTCTAGAAATAATTATTTTAACATATAATTTAGCAATGTACGTTATATGCTGGAGCAAATATTGGAATGAATATTAATATATTTTTTTTCAAATTCAACAATTACCGTTAGATCTTTGTTTTCTGACAGAGTCAAAAACCCATATAATTTGTATCCGTACATTCCGTAAAAATAGTATTCATACTATTACGATACATTTAATGTAATGAAAATGTTTTGCTGAGTGTAATAATTGAGGGAATGAATAAATACACACACATACATATATATATATATATATATATATAGAATAAAAAATATAATGTATAAGTGGAAATGAGATTGATTCTATTATGTCTTTATTTAAGTTATGATTAAAATGAAAATTAAAATAAAGCAGTAACAAATTCGGGAAATTACTCTAAATTTTATTCGATATTTTTATTCTGTATTTTCCAGTAGCTTGTATGAAAATATCACGTAACATAATCATTTACTTGATTAAGCTTATAGTAGTCATTGCGAAAAGTGATTTTAAAATTACGTAAGTGTAACCTCAAAATTACTTTTCATTGGGTGGAAAATAGGTACTAGTTGACTTATAACGTATATCTTGATAATGCTTATAATTATTTAAAATTTTGTTTTTAATAAAAAAAAGAAATGAAAGTCTATACATATAATTTGAATTGAAAATACAGTTTAATCATCAAACAGAAGCAATTATTTTTTTAATTAATATTATAAATATTCTCAATCAATTGAAATTCACGTGTACCTGTTACGAATAATTTACTGATAGATGACCGACTAACTAATAATCAAATGGAAAATTCCACGATTTTAGAGTCTCGGAGATACATATTTATTTTTACACGAATATTTGAATAATATTTGTTAGTTCTGAAAATTTTACAAAATGTAATGACTTTATTTAACAATAAATTATATGAGGAAATTATGGCTAAAGATTATTATCTTGAAAGTTTCTCTTTAAAAGAATACATTTCAAAATAACATATTATTTTTAACGAGTAGATGGTCAATTAATTAAAATAAATTTTTACTATATTTTATCACAAAGGAGGATGAAAAATGGAAATCCTATTATCATAGTAATGACGAAATATCGTGCATAAAAATTCACAAATTTGTTTAACTGAATTCTTTGAGTAGATGAGTATTTTCACTTTTTATACGAAATAATCAATTGCGCAAAAAAAAAAAACAAAAAAGAAAATTAATACGCTTAATAACAATTTTTTTTTTAAACATTTTTCTCAAATTTCATATAAATATGTTTTACATTTTTTAGCAATCACAGAAGAATGTGCAAGAATTTCAGCGTGATCTTGGCAAACAAGTGGGTATGTATCTCCAGGATAATCCAAACAATTACTGACAATGAGTCGAACTTCTCTTCGTATGTCAGTGGAAAGTTATCAGATTCGCAGTGCGATGAAAATATTCATATCTTCGTATGTTGCCAAAGACTCTAGAAGTGAATCTCACAAAATTCATTCTTGAATTTTGCATTACAAAACTTCTCGTTCTTTTATCATAATGCATTTATTAATGTTAGAGTATTGTTGTTAGTAATGTTCGAAGTTCACAGTGTTCGTAAACTATGATAATATTTTTTTACTTATATAGCTTTAAATATAAACATATACATTACTTTATTATTAACATTAATTATTAACATGATATCATAAATCTGTAAATATACAACATACAAGGTATTTGAATTGTGCGGATAAAAAAGATATAAATGTATGAAATTTTTGTATTATATGTAAAAATGTTGTGGTCAAATAAAAGCAATTCGATGATTTATGTAAAGTAAACATGTTAAATATTCAATAAAACCCAATAATTTTATTGAAATATTGAAATACAATCAGTATCAAAGACTTTAATATATGAAAAATATTATATTCTTTATATACATCGTTATATAAATTACAAGAAATCCTTTCGATTGAATCTTTTATATGTCTTGTAATGATGCAGCAAAGCATTTCATCGTGAAAGTTTAGCATTGCTTCCGAAAATTTTCATACTTTAATGTTATATTAATTTCTTTCATTATATGTCATAATGATTATTATGAAAAAGAAAGTTTTAATTAAATTCAATGTATCCTACTCAATATTACTTAAATATTGCATAAAACTATTTATGGATCGTATAAAAAATGTACATTCTTTCATAATATTGTAATTCTATGAAATTTGTTATACATTAAAAGAATCTAATTCTAAATCTTACGCTTTTTATAAAATTTTAAATTATTTATATAAATTTTATAAAATTAATGTATTTTTATATCAAATCGTTATAATAAAGTAATATATCTAATAATAGCTGTATTAAAAATTAAAGAAAAAAGCAAAAAATTATCAAGTACTAGATACAATTACGGAAAGAAAATTTGTATAAAACTTAGAGGAAATGATAATCAAGGAATATAAATTAGTCACCAGTTACACTGTAACGAAATTGCAATCCATGTAAGTAATAATGTATAGTTAAAAGATATTTTTATCTTTATAAGTCAGAAGCATATAAATTATACATACATTATCCTATTATTAATCACTATTACAAACTTTAATATTTTATCGTATATAGCGATACAATTGAAATTCCTATGCCATGTTTAGAGTTATGAAATCGACTACTTAATTTATCATCTTCAAAAAGTTTTAGTAACGATTTGAAATTTTCATTTTCAATAATAAAAAAAATCAATTTATAGGAAATTGCATTGCTTTCTTGGTATATTAATGTAAAATATGAAATAAAATAAAGCTACACAATAAACATATGACCTTGAAAATAATTATGTTATATATGAGAAACTATTTTTAGATAATTATATAAGTGCATTAAGTAATTATCAAAGCATTATAAAGGTATTTTTATTAATATTCTATAGTAAAGCTTTGCATAAAAGTATTAAAATTATCTCTATTGTAAGTATAAAACTTCATTCTATTGCATATTACTAATGTAACAAAATTTTTTCAAAATCCTAAATAATCATTGCTCTTACTTGGGGTTTCTTTACATCACGCACTACTTTCTTGTCGATGGATGAAAACTTCAACTATATAAAAAAATTCCTACCTGTAAATAGTAAAATTAAGTAAAAATATAAATTTTTAAAAGCTAAATAATCATTTGATGTATAAATAGTTGAAGAAATTGTTTAAAGTACGTTCACGTGTAAATCAAATTCTCCTAGTAACTGTAACTTGAGCAACAACATTAGCTCTTGCTGATTTCCACGGACATAAAACAACTTATAGCGATTATGCGGTATTACATGCCAATATACCAGGATTTAACGTCAAATTAAAAAAAGTTTGTAAGCCTAAGAAGATTCAACACCGCATCCCCTCTGTCTATTGATACACACAAAAGCAAACGTAGAAACACAAATACACACACACACACACTCTCTCTCTCTCTCTCTCTCTCTCTCTCTCTCTTTCTCTTTCTCTGTCGTTCTCTCTACTATTTTTATTTTTATTTTCTAAATCACTTTCTCTTTTACTGTCTTATTTACTTCTCTTTATTATTTAGCCCGTCTTATTTGGTTTCTAATATGCGCTCATAAAAATAATTTTTTATGCACTTGTATACGTGTAAGATTGTATGCATCGTCATTACAATATTTACTATAAGTATAAAAGTTTTAATACCCAGAACTACTCGGCCTTTTCAAATAAGAGCGGAACGTTACATAATTTCCCACTTTCCTTCGTCGTTCATATATTTTCATCTTTTTGATAAGGGACGATAAGGGACAAGATAAGTCATTCTCAGCGAATAACCCTTAACTTCTTTTAAAAATTACTTCACTCATATATAAATTGATTCTAAATTATATACGGAGCTTTTTCAACTTACCAAGTAGTAAGAAACGAAATAAAAAGTACGTTAATCTTAACACTCTTTTACATGAAAAGCAATGATTTCCTATATTTTTGACATTATTTAAAAAAATTTGTTTATAATTTCTCAAGCAATCTATTTAAAAAAGAACTTAAACTATATATTATTTTATTTCATTTTGTTTCAAAGATTTTCGACAATCAGTATGATTCATTTTAAAAAAACTCAATTTAAATAAATGATCTGGCTTAACAAATATTTTATTAATACAAGTTGTTGAAAGAATTTTTTATACCAATGAATCATATATTTCGTTTTAATTTATTTATATTTTAATTCAAATAATATTATTTGATATTAAATAATATATTATTTTTAATATTGTTTGCTACGCATCAGCGAAATGAGATTACTAAAATATTCTTGCAAACCTTACTGCATTTTTCAAAACTGAGAATCCTAAAGATTACGTGTACTTTTAAAAGAGTTCAAATAACTTTTAGAACTTTTTAAAAATAATATTTTTCTCTTAAATGTGATAATGGAGCTAAGTACGAAGATATCTATGGCTTAGTGTGTGAAACAAGATTTGCATGTGTATTAAACTATAATATATGCTAATGCAAATTTAGAAAATTGTTTTTGTTAAAACTCATTGATATTTTTTATCATATATTAATCGATTGTTACTAAAACTATTTATTTGCACTATTAAAGCTTTTACCTATATGTCATTGGAATAAAATTTAGTTAAATATTACTAATCAATTTAGTGTAATTATTATTTTAATTAATCACATTGATTTAGTTATACTTATTTTAAAACATTATTAATACTAGTTTATTTTAGTTATTAATTTTAGTTATAGAATTGTTGTTTAGTTTAATATAATGTAAAGGATCTAATTTGTTCGGCAATTATAAATCATTATAAATTGTAATTGATATTTCAAAAACTCTATCTATTTAAATAACATTTTATTCCATATTTTTTCAATTACATGCAATAAGAGTTTGTTTATTTATTATTTATATACAATAAATAGTTAAATGATAATAAATAAATAAATAATAATTAAAATAGTTGGCAGTGATTAATATATTTCCTTTTGGTTATAAAAAGTATGAAAATATAAATTTATATTTCATAATTAAGGACTTTTTATGCATATTCATTTTTGTAAAACTATTTTAAATGCTTGACCCCTAAAATGATAATATTTAAATGGATTAATAAATTAACAATTATTACTGTGGAATTTTTTTTATAAAAAAATTAAAAGGAAAATCCGAGCACTTACGTAAATTCATTGAATTACATCATTTATTCATCGATAAAAGTAATCAGATCACTCGATGTACAACATAATATTATTATCAAATCAATTATAAAAATTATTAATTATATAATATTTGAAATTTCATATTAAAAAATAAATAGTTTATATCAGAATATGTTTAAGTGAATAATAATTTCGTATAAGTATACGGGTCATTTTAATTTTGTTTAATTATGTAAATTCCCAAAAATACGAATATTTTCATAACATCGGATATATATATATATATACTAACAAACATATAATAAATTATATTAACGGAATATGTTTTTACTCTGATCACCATGGATTGGTATGGATTTTGTAATGATTGTATTGTACGTTAAAAATTATTTTATATTTGCAATACAATTCTGTAAGTAGAAAAATGATGTTTACGGAAACAGGATATTTGTGTAAGTGAAAGTCATTCATAAATATTGAAAATTAACGAAATGGAAGCATAAATTTGAAACTTTTAATCTTAGCCATTAATCACTGCTTATACAAAGTAGCGATAACGTGAGTAAGTAAAATTAAATCTTATAAATTAAAAATAATCAAATGAAATTTTCTAAGATATTATTTAAGAAATGTTCAATTTTCCAAAAAAAATTTGTTAAAATTTTAAATGTATATCATTTTATGGGTTACTACATTTTTCCATTGTATGTGATGTACATATGCAAATATCATTTTAGTAACTATTTATCCACTTTGAACGAATTAACTGAAAAAAAAATAAAATAAATAGATATCAGGAAAGAAACGGTTTGCCAAAAGATGCTGATTTAATATAAGTACAATCAAGAAAATTCATGACTGAACCTATTAACTGCAAATATATGTTTTATTCTTTAAACCATAAATTCTAGTAACATAAAACTGCAATAAACGAAAATTTAGGTATCCAGTACCTACAGTGTTTAAAATGCTGTTATGTTATTACGTAAATTATTAAATTTTGACCTTAAATTTTGTATAAAAATTAAATTCTTTAGATGAATAATATAAGTACTTAGATTTAAAATGAAAAATAATATTTATTTTTGTACAAATTATACTAACTATTAAAACAAATATATCGATGTATCTCGTTAATATTAGAAAACTGAATATGTATAAATGAATATTTTATTTCAATCTTTTCTCTATGTATTTTTTTATCTACTCTTTTGAGAAACATATTAATTGAAAACTATACATTATTTGTATTATTTCTGAAAAGAATTCTTTGAAAAGAAAAAAAAACACGAGTAAAAAAAAATGTATATATATTTTATAAAAGATAATAGACTGCGTTTGTTTAATCAATGTTTTTTACTTGATTCTAATATTCAACAATACTTTTGTAATAAATTATTTGGATTAAAAAGAAATTTACCTAGAATATGATAACGAGTGTAAACAACAAATAATTTCTCAAAATCATGAAGAATTAATAGTAAAAAAAAAATATACCCATTTATAATATTTAGGAAAGAAAGTAACAGGATTAAATATAACAAATTTTAAATATAAATTTTAAAATAATTTCTATCTTTAAAGGGAAATAAATATTTTCATAATTAAAAAAAAGTAATTATATTACATAATGGCGTATATGTTAAAAAAAATATTCGAACTATGCTTATTTAATATTACATTCACAGAAATATTCGAGGCTGGTCGCTATTTTTATTTGGTTCGAAATATAAATTATCCACTTGTTTAGTGATGAAGTCATTATTTTTATGAGCGAGATAGAATAGAAATTGACCTTCGCTAACCGAAATATCAAAATTCCGTGCCACTAAAAATTTTGCAACTCAAAATTTAGTAAAAATACCATTTATATTAAAAAGCCTACATTTTATTCAATTAAAATTGATCCAAAGAAAGCAAAATTATTTGACTTTAAGAATATTTAAAAAATGATACATACTAATAAATACTGCAATTTTATGTATAAATATAATGTTTTAAACTAAATTTAATTAACAGGTGAAATTTAGAAGTTGTAATTAAATAATAAAATTAAATAACAAAATAAATAAAAAACATTTTGTCTAATAATAATTTTTATATTAGATATAATTTTGAAGAATTTTCTCATATCATTTATTAACTTTATACATTTCAAAAACGTCTTTTATTATGTAAATATCGTATTTCTTTATGTTGCTCATATTTATTTCTTTTGAGTTCTATTAAAAAATTATTCTACTACACTACTACCGTATGAAATAATAAATGAATATGATAAATTACAAGTATCATCTAAACAATCATAAGTTAGCATATCATAAAGCATTTTTATTAAATGTTTACAAAATTGGAATGTAATATTCTGACTTATGATTTGTAGTTGATTAAAATAGATCTTGATAATAAACAATAATTACATTGTTGAAATCTCATGTGAAATGGTCCTAGAATTTGTTTTATTGATACACTACCATCCATAACTATATTAATATAGACTGAGTCACGGATCCTTAGGCATTGAATGTTAAGATAATATTGTAGATATTTATGTATAGAGTAGTGAAACACTTCCTGACATTTATATAATATAGACATATGTCATTTATACATAACGTGAAATTAATACAATTTATTAAGTTATATAAAAAATTTTAATTACGTCAATAATATAAATAAGTTTATCAAATATCTGTTTTTATTGTTTGAGTATTCTCAACTTAACAGACTACAATAACAAACACTGGACTAATGAAACTTTCATTCGTGTGAAAATTACTACATAAAGAGGGACTTTTATTCCAAAATGCATTACTTAATTCGTATATATATGCATATGTGTATATATATATATATATATATATATATATATATATATGTATAGTTTATTTGAAGTTACAAAGTATTAATTTAATCTTTATAAGATTCAATTCATTACAATTACATGTTTCAGATAATCTTGAGTACAAGACGAGAAAGTTAGAGTTATGATTGCTTTCTTTATTTACAACACATTAAATTCTGGTTTTCATCGTCTAAATGTACACAATATTTAAAAAAAAAAAAATAATTTGTTTTATCATTTTCAAAGGAAATAGATTCGTTATCTTTGAATTGGTACTTTGAATGTTATACAATGAAAATCAGCTTTCTAAGTAAAGATTTCAAATATTTTTGTAATAACCATATTATTTTTAAATATTGATCATTTTTATTTTTAATTATCAAATATTCTATAAAAAAAAGTATCACAAATAAATATTCCTAAATATGTATGTAGTAGGAAAAAATAAAATTCTATTGTAAGATGTTTATAACTAAATTCATTAAAAATCATATAATAAAGACAACATTCTAATTATAACATTCTGATTTAAAAGTAAAAATTACTCGTAAAAGAAAATAATTAATATCTACCGATATTACTTCATTTATATTAATTTATTTGCATATAAAATTATGATTGTTATCAATTGTTATATCAAAATTAGGATTTACTTTAATGTACGATATTGTTATATTAAGTTAAACATAATATCAACATGATAATATGATTAAATTAAGATTTTTATATGTTATCAATAAGGTAACTGTATTTTTGTAAAATTATCATTAATTTATAATATAGAATAAAATTTTAAATGTATGTAAGATGTAAGACTAAACGTGAAAAAATAACATCGTTATTTAGTATTTGGAAATGCATTTTAAAATCTAAGCTGACAATTTAAATTAATATAGAATTGCACAATAACTAATAAAAACTTTGGATTATTGGAATTTTAAAATGTTTGCAGTAATTCTGCATCTGTGAATTACTTTATCAGTAAAGATACAGGATAAAAATGATCCGTACTGTAAATCAGAAGAAAATCATTTAAAATTTTCCCTGATTACCATAATCTTCCGCGCTTCCATCAAAAACCGACACTAAAGTGCGGCCTAATTACACCGGATTTAATGTCTCAATACAATAAAAATTCGCAGAGCAATGCCACATATTAGGCATTATTATGAAAAAGAGATTTGCGCTCTTGATATATACATAAATGAATAGCCATTTCCGCACGCGTCTCGACTGCATCCGCTCGCTTCACGTTGAATAGTGGAAGCAACTTTTATAGTTTAACTTTTGTATTTCTAATTGTAATGAAATTTCCTCCTCTTCAATATTATTGCTCGTTCGTAAACAGAAAAACCTTTACGGAAACATTATCACTAAAGTTGGATCACGCTAAGAGAAAGTACTATAATTAAATCAATATTGTGATCTTTTTTATGTGTACATGTATAAATAAAAAATCATTTATTCGTTAAAATATTAATGGCTTAGCCTCAAATATACATAAACACGTGTTACTAATCTCCTATGATTTCGCAACTTAGGGATTTCATACCCTACAGCAATGTCATTGATTAAACAAATTTTACTTATTACGGGCAGATATTGCAGATAAGAATTGTTAAAGAATCGTCAGAGTTAAAATCTACTTGCAGATTAAAACAACTAATATCAATCATAATTGTACAGTGTGTGGATTAAATTACACAACATGTGTGAATCAGTGCCCATAAAATTTAACATAAGTGCGTTAATCTGAATTTAAATTCAAGTTTTCTGTGTACGCACTCCGTTATAATAATAATTGCTCATTGCTTCACCAGAAAATTGCACCTTTGCACATAATATTATGAATTTTTATACAAGTTTCCAATGATTAACGTCGTTGTTGAAATTACGTAACTCTTGGCTACTTGGAGACCCAGGATCATCGTCCACCTTAACTATTGTAAGCAGAATACCTATATTTATCAGTTTCGGTTGATAAACTTATCTCTTTTTTTTTTTTCTTTTCAATATATTGCAAACGCTTAATTGTCAATTTGATGATAAATTCTATTTTTAAGCCCGAAAAATAAAAATTAAAACATTACAGAAAAATTACTTTCAAAGTATCGTGTCTGTATTAGCTATGCATAAAGTAAAGTTTTAGAATCCTTACAAACAAGCTTCGATTTATATAATGTATTTTATGTCATATTTAGATGACTTATATGCTAAAACATTCAGATAGCAATTTAGATAAAGATAAACTGCGTATGCGATTAAATTATGAAAAGACTTGGATTTAAATTGCACGTATGATACCAATAGAAAATTATTTTTTGTGTTTAATTATATAGCACATTACTTAAAGTAATTAATAGAATCGTATAAAATAATATATTTAATTTTATATACTTGAAATAACAATGTTTAGGAAAAAAGTTTTTTTTGAAAAATTACTTACAAATTAGTAATGAGAATATAGAATTTACTTGCAATAATTAAAAATATACGCAAATTACATTTTATTTTGAAAGTTTTATTTATTCGATATATGGAGTTATACAAGACTACTTATACCAACTTCTTTTATAAAATATGTTCAATATTTCTTTAGTGATTAATGTGGCCAAGTGTTTATGTCTTAAGATTTAAATGATTTACATAGTCGATGTATCAGATAAGAGTATTTTTAAATTATTTATTTTAGAGAGTTTAATAAGTTTTAAGAACAATATTTATGAAAATTGTTGTTATTCGTTAACAATTATTATATATACAATAGTTTCATTGTCTAAGCATTTTATTAAAGCTAGATTTTTTTTCAGTTTGAGTGAAAGTATCATTAATATATCTTAGTATAATGATGATTACGTGAGAAAAATTTATAAATTTATTGTAAATGAGCATTAAAACTTCAAAAAATATTATACAATTTTTTATATTATCCATACGATGAATGTATCCAAGAACGCGATTTATTATACTTAATAAGTTTATCAGCAGACGATTGTTTAAAAGGAAAACTTGGTTTCCAAGCACACGAAACACAAAGCGATGGTTTCTATCTTAATGAATGAACTAATCTGCTCAAATAATATTTAAAAATGGAGGATATTGACTTTGTCTCATCACAACTATATAAAATAACACGTATGAAAAAATAAATGAGTAGAAAAATGCTTTTCATTAAAGTTACATTATATAAAATTATATAAAACGATATCGATATAATAATAGCTTGTAATATAATTTTACTAATTAGTTAGAATTAATAAATTACGTCTAAATGATTTAATCGTTATTTATTATTCTTCGAAATATGAAATTATTTCTATACAAGTTCATTAAAAATAAATATAATATAATTATAAATATATATAATTGTCAGTATCGGGGTAATTAAAAATGTCTAATATTAACAATCAAAGCTACCTTTTAGCGGAAATAAAAGTATTGGAATAAAACTCACTCATCGTTAAAAAGATTCATTGATTCTCGACATAATTCATCACAAATGATATACTTATACTTCATTCTCTCTACATTACTGAATGGCCAACTTTTGCGTTACAGAATTTTACAATAATCAGAGGTTATCACTATGAATTTTTAAAATCAATAAAGTCACTCTTGATAAGATAGAGCAAACACCGTACTTTCCATATTTATTTTATACGACTGTCAAAAATAAAGGCCTCCAATCCCCCTCAATTCTGTGTGACAGACGTCCAGTTCGCGTATTATTAAAAATTCCTCCACGTAAGCCAGGTAACGGTGACGCGGCCACGGCAATCAGGTATTGCACGATAGCATCCTTAAGACGGAAAGCGTTTTCGAAACTTCTTCGCCCCCCCTGCCCGCCCCTCGCCCTTCCCGCCCCCCCCCCAACAGTCCCGACCACCCGTCAGCCCATCTCACTCGACGAGTGCGGCTAATCAATCGGCCGGGTGCACATGTCCCACCCACCCCCTCCACGCACCCCACCATCGGAAAGTTACACTGGTCGTGGAGCCGGTCGTGACGATCCGCTTGACACATTCTCAGCCTGCTTTTCTTGATCGGGCGCGCGCGCGCACGTACACCGACGTGTGCCAACATAGTGCAAGCCATTAGTAGCTGGTGGCCAGTATGGCGAGTAGCACCGGTAGCAGTAATAGTGACTGCTTAGCTTTGCGACATCGATTTATATGCAATCGATTTATATCCATTTTACAATTGGCACGGCGGAGAGCCTTTGAGACGGCGACGCATGCACGGCGCTTGCAATGTCCAGAAACGCCAGTTTACGAGAAATGGGGAGACTCACTTTTCAAAGGCACGCGTGTACCGAGAAATACCCGTGCTTTTGATAACAACAGTTTATGAAAGAATTTAGACAAAAACAGCTAATTAGTACAATTACGTACGCGAAGCGAAGAATCCATGTAAAATCAGGTGATTCCCCTTTAGAATCGAAGAATTCTTTTTTGCAAAGAAGAATAGCTATTTAAAGGGAAAAAACAAAAGTATGTTTCCTTCGGGTGAGAAATGTTTAATAGATTTGTATGAATTGTAGTTGGAAATAATTGCCTCGCCATTCTCGCCATTGGCGATTTCGATATTTCGATAAAATGAAAACGGGAATTACGAATTGTGTCGTATTGTAAAGAATTTTCATACAAAGTATAACGATGCGAGCCCAAGACAATTTTTAAATTGTATATGGTTAAGGTTTACGAGATAACATAAGCAGCAACACATCTATATACTTACTTAAATGGACGCCGAGTCTCGTCGGACGATGTCGAGAACCAAACTCGATACTTATTTATAGATACCCAATTATCAACTTTCCCCGCAAATAAGAGATCAATATTTTTTGTTTTTTTTTGTTTTTTGTTTTTTGTTTTTTGTTTTTTGTTTTTTGTTTTTTGTTTTGCCTAATCATTATAAAATTATTTTAAAACCATATCTCATTGAGTAATGTTTGTTGAAAGAAGTTTAAAAGAAAATTTATTTAATAAAATTCTCATATAGCATTATTTGATCGGATTATTAAGTGAATAATATCTTTGTGTGTTCGTGGTATAAATATTATTTTCTTAGCGTCACTTTTATAATCATAAAAGAAAAAACTAAATACAAACAACGGACTTTAATCATAACCTATTGTTTTTAATGTCTAGATTAAGCATGATATAGGATCATAAAAATTTAATCGTGAAATATCGATGTCATAAGTAAATATGTAAAATGACGGCGTACATTATATCTACCACAATGTATTCCACGTGAATTATCGATATGCGAGTTATATTAATACAATATAAAATATTAAAATATTAATAATGAAACCAATATTGTATTTAAAGCTTATTGCAAATTAACATCAATCAACTAAGCATTTTATTTTTGAAAAATAGAGCAATCCTAGCAGCCATATTATGCTAAAATCGACATCTTCAACTAATTTATTTTTAAAGTATTGTTTTCACAGTGTCTGATTCTTAATCGATCGTTTCAAAATATTTCGACTACTCTATGTGGATTTATTCAGCTACTATAATGTTATGCAACACACAGTTGCAAAGGTTTAAGAATAAAGAATGTATAGACATATAAAATACAACAATTGCCCACACCAAGAGAGTAACGACGACTGCTGTTGAATACACGAAGATGATGTCAATGATGGAACATTTCAAAACTATAATATATAACGCTTCGCGAACTCGAGATTTTATGTTTCAGTTCGGATCTTTTACGCTATTTGTTATTTATTTTTTTTTTCTTTATTTTATTTATTTCAGTTCGGATCTTTTACGCTATTTGTTATTTATTTTTTTTTTTCTTTATTTTATTTATTTTTTTTTTTTTTCATACATATTCACACACAACAAAGATTTCCCGTACACACATGCTACAGTCTCGAATGTCTCTCTCTCTCTCTCTCTCTCAGTGCATACAATTTTTCCTTCTACAGAGAGAGAGAGAGAGAGAGAGAGAGAGAGAGAGAGAGAGAGTAGACAGCATAGCAACTTACGCAGAGCGGATGAGAAGCTATTACGAAAGATGATTTAAATTTCTTCGAATCACCTAATATTGTATGAGATGATTTTTTTTTAGTTTAAAGTTGGATTGCATAAATGTTGAGACTTAGTCTACTAAGTTGTGTTGGTATCCCGATATGCAAATAGCGTGAGTACCTAGACAGAAGATATTTTGGTTTCCTCATAAATCACGCTTAAGTAATATTTTAATCGTAAAAGAGACCGTACGTATGGATTCTTCAATAATTAAAATTACTTTATGAAGTATATTGCAACAAATGACAACTATTTTTATTTGTAAAATTATAATAACAAAAATATGAGTAGGAATATGTAGTATAAAATTTCAGCTGACCTCTTCATTTATAAAATATTATTTTTTAACGATCTTAAATAATGATAATATACCATTGTTTTTGATGATTTTTAAATAACAATTGAAAAAAATTAGCTCCATGATATGTATTCAATATCTATTTTAACAATTATATATATATATATATATATATTATTCACAAAGAACAATTCATACAAATTGGATTTTTATATTTAAATTTAATTAAAATTGGATTAAAAGATTAAATAAATTAAAGTTAATTGAAATAGTAGGAAAAAAAATATTAAATATAATTACAAATCAACTTTACTAAATACTAAATTGTGAACTTTTGTAATATCGCATTGTAATATGTATGTATATGTATAAATGTATGCAAACGCGTTAGAAATAATTTAGATCGACAGAATTTCGTCGTTATTTGTTTTATTTTGAACGAAATTAAATCTTAGATATTTCAAAAGAATAGAATTCAATATAAGGAGCATACAATTGTGTAATTTGATCCATTTATAATTTAAATTAAATCCAAACTAACGGCACATATAACTTAGTAAATTAAATTTAGACAAAATAATATTTTCAATAATATGTATCGTAAGGTAATTTTTGTGATTTGATTGATAAAAGGAATCAAGAGTTCAAACTTTAAAGAGATAGTTCGAAAGTGGTCTATATGTATAAAAAAGTAATTCATTTATATTCACGTCAGTCATGAAAATTTGAAATTTGAACGGACCATAGTAATGAAAGTGTGTATATAAACAACTTGTTTTTACAACCTAAATATTCGTGTACGGCATAAAAAAATAATTTTTAATGAATTTTCGTACTTCTATTAAATACTTGAGTAAAATGAAAGTTTCTAAATATATATAAAGTGCATGTGCGGACAAAATCTTTTATAATAAATTCAAATTAGCTGACAAATCCTGTAATAGATTCTCTAATGGAAGCTATATTTTATAACCTACCGATCCAACTAAATTACTCTTAAACGACAAAATAAAAGTATTTAAATAACAAATATAACTACAGCACATTTACTATACTTAGATATTGTTTAATACTGCACTTAGACTTTGTTCGGTAATACGTTGTATAAGATTATATTTTAATACTATTATAATCTTATTCTCGCTAGATATTAAATTTTGTTTCTGTAATGCAAGATATGCAAGATTAAGCTGGACTTTCAGTTTTTAGTCTAAAATTCTAATAATAATAATAATAATAATAATAATAATAATAATAATCGCATGATAAAGCATAATTTTATAATAAATCATCTAATTAACCATAAATAATGTAGCTGAATTTGAATATTTGCTTGTCCGTGAAATTCGCTAATAACTTCACATATAACTAGATCGGACAATTTTCTTATGCAAAACAGAATTTCATTAGATAACTTTCTCCGCCTGATTTTTATTCAATTATTTAACGCCTCTGTATATATTTAACCATGTATCATATCGAAGGCGAAAAATTCACACATACATCTCGAAATCTCATAATGAGCCGGTCGAGCTTCGCGCGGCCTCAGCTGAAAACGAACCACTTTCTCATTTTTATCTGCTGACCGAGCCACATAACTCCTGCGCTGCCGCAAATGACTACGTGAGATGCGTACGAATGTGAAAAAAAAAAAAAAAAAAAAAAAAAAAAAATGGGTGGGTGGGGTTGTTTTGTCACCGATGCTGTTTTGACGTCATCGGCAGCCTATACCGCGCCTTTATTAACTTACAAAGCATGAAGTTGCTTTTGTTAGTAGATATTAGCACACCTAGGAATGAGAAGTGGACAAAAGTATGCGTGTCGATGGGTTACGAGACTCTAACTAATCAAAATATTGTTCTCCGCGCATGTTATTTTATGAAAGCACACCTTTCTACTAGTATTGTGTGTAAAATATGATGTACGAATTTACTTACTAACTAGTTAAAAGATATTAAAAATCAAACCCAATGACTAATTAAATAACAATTAGTGCTACTAATTAGTGAATGAAAATTTGGAACGTTAACATTAGTTAACCGATTATTAATAGCTACATTTTCTTTAAATAATTATATGTAAACAATGTATTTTTTTACTCCGTTCAATATTACATTAATAGGACAATACGTAATAACCAAAATTTGACATAATTCTATTGATATCTACATCAATAATTATTATTATTTTTAATGCTTAAATTTTATTACAGATTATTCATGAAATTTAATACATTAGTATTTTTCTTATTTATTAGAGATAATCCATATAGTAAAATGAGATTTTGTATCAGATTTGATACCGTTTAAATGACGTAATAGATATTTAAAACTTTAAGAGTTTAAATTTCTTCAAATTCCTAACAATTAATTTGGAATTTTCTATTTATAATACATATTTTGTTATAATATAATTTAGTAAATACTACTAACAATAATATAATTATCATTATATATATATATATATATATATATATATATATATATATATATATATATATATATATATATATATACATTTAAACTAAGTTAACATACATATGTAAACTTAAAACGTCGTAACTAATTTTTTTCCAATTACATTATTTTATCTCTCGTAACAATATAAATAGCTTCCATTAATAAATGCCTACATATTAAGATCTTTAACGCATATATTCTCATTAGTTTATTGTGCAGAAGAATTTTAAAAAATATTTTTTCTATCATACCGAAAATCTGAATTATTTAATTGACTTCATTATTCGAATTGTGATAAATTAAGTAATTATATTAAATTGAAATTTATAAAAATTACTAATGGATTGATAATTGATGATGGAAAATAGATTATATATACTTTGAATATCTATAATAATACATTTAAACAATATTTAAAAATATACAAATATTAAATAACTTCAAAATACTTATATCACTTATATTTAATAAGACGGTATATTTTAAAATGAAATAATAATCTAATTAAAAAGAAATGTAATTTTTCATTTTAAGTCGAATGATATACACATAATAATAAACCATTGCGGTAATTATTATGATTAGTATTTAATAATACATTACTCAACAGAAAAAAAATCTTAATATTCAAAACAGCATAATCATAATCGTGTTAACTAATCATGTTAACTAACCATGTGTATATACAAATTGAATATTACTCAATCAAAAGTGTAATATGATGAATTGTAGATATGAAAAAAATAAATAAAAAATTCTAGATAGCAAATATAATTTATAAATAAAATAATCTATTTCATTAAATATCGATTGATTTCCTGATGCCCAAAAGAATTTATACAAGCAATTGAAATTTGTACTCAACTACGTATTAAACAAGGATTTTATTACAATCAGACTTCTTAAAACTTACATTTTAAGAAGTTTCTTTCATACAATATAGTTTTACTATCTAATTTTTAATTGTAAAGTTTTATAACATACTAATTAAAATACATTATTTATGATGATCTAATCTGTATTACATGTATACAAACTTCATTGCACAAAGATCAATCTTTCGTATGAAATATACTATAAAATTAATAAAATACACCATTTTATTTAAATATAAGAAAATAATATATTAGTTCTCTACTCAGATTCTTAAATCTTAAATCTGTCCATAAATTTTTTTTTTTTTAAATTTTGTGTTTTTAAATTAAATTTAAAAAAAAAAAACAAAAAATTCTTATCGAAAATCGAACAAATCACTGATTGTTTAATTTAAATATTTTTTCGTTTATCCTTGAAAACGTAAGATGAAGTATTAAAAAGGAAGTGAGATTATGTAAATGAATAAAAATAGCTACCAAAAGATTGAGGATTAGAAGGTTGACAAGGATATCTAGTCGAGAATGATTATCAATTTAATTCAATGTCAAACTCTGTATAATTTGTATATACAAATACATATTGCTATATATATATATATATATATATATATATATATATATTTGCACTAATAAATATTAAAATATAATTACTTCTAAATTTTAAAGTGTCATTTAATATATTAGAATATTTAAATAATCTACATCTTAATATGTTATTAATGTTATTTTTATCGTTGAATCAATTAACTACATAAAATACATTTCAAATAAAAAGTAAATTTTTTCATTGATCTTAGTATTTATATATTAGTAATATTGTTTAAATTCATATTATTATGAAAATACATTAACAAAAGTACCTAAAAAAAATTCATATTCCTGGATTAGAATATCATTTCAGCACAAAATATTCATTAAATATATAAGAAAATATTTTTAAAATAATCCATAATAGTATGTTTTACATTAAAATTAAAAATAATGTAAATAAAATAATTTTTCTATATTATTCATATTATTC
Organism: Ceratosolen solmsi marchali; assembly: GCF_000503995.2. Lineage (NCBI taxonomy): Eukaryota > Metazoa > Arthropoda > Insecta > Hymenoptera > Agaonidae > Ceratosolen > Ceratosolen solmsi. Next base: position 2,747,456 of record NW_011948416.1, on the reverse strand, counting down.
ATAAAAAAATTTAATTTGTGTGCCTACATATTCCTGATCATTAATATTAAAAAACGTATTTTGGATTTTATAGAAAAGAATCATTTCAAATCTATTATTGTGTAATTAGATGAACATATTATATACATATTATTATATAATAGTGAATTAATATATATTTTGCAAATAATTTTATTAAATAATTTCATTCCAAGATTTAATAAATTGTTTGTTATTGATTCCTATTATTTTCGAATTTCGAAAAAAAAAAAAAAAAAAAAAAAAAAAACAGAATTTATCTTATATTGAAAGGAAAGAAACTGAACTGAAGTGAAAGTTTGCATCGATTTATTTACTTCAATTGACCATCATAATTGCCAGTAGGACGTTACTTCTACAACTAACTTCTATCATAAGAACTCGCCATAAAATACAATGTTTATACCGATACATATTTATAGTTTTTATGATCAAACCTCATAAAATTTCAATCTCATTTTTATATAAGTTGGCTATTTTCAATTAGCTTTATTTAACTATAGACTTAAAAAATCAGCTTGACTTTACTATTTCATTTGTCGTAATTTATAATAAACAATTAATTAAAATATACTATCATTAATTTTATTATTATTGAATATATATATATATATATATATATATATATATATATTATAGATTAAATTGCTAAGTAATGTAATTGTAATAATCAAACAATTGATATTAATAAATCTGAATTACTTATTCTTAACGAATTTATCCAAAGGCCAGTGAAATTTCATAATTTCTCACGATCAATAATTAATAATGGCTTAATAATGGAATTATTATTAATAATGGAAAAAGGGAAACTTCACTCTTTAAATATTGAGAAAAGATCTTTAAACTAAGAGACTCTAATACTTATGAAGTAGTTTTAGTAGCTTATGAATTATCAAGTAATTGTTAGTAAAAATGTCTCCATATAATCACCCACGAATTTATATTGCAGCTGTATTAAGCAAATCTAATAATATAGATGATATACCACTACAATTGTATCCTTTTCTTATTGTGCATTTATCGACAAAATGTTGCGTATCAATGAAAATCTTCCTGTAATTACAATATTCAATTATTCCATTGTCATCAGCATTACACCTGACCTATACCTTGATCAACTGTATCCGACTTTACCTCATTCACCTGTCAATCAATCAAGTTTCGACACGTTGAAAAATATTTTATATTGCAGTTTAAGTGAATCATTTGGTGTTTAATCGCCCCATCAAGAAAGCGTCAAAGTACCAGAAAATTAAATCTTTTAATCCGTACGTCAAACCAAATAATATACAATTAACAGCAACTCACCCTATTTCATTTTTTCTCTCATTTACACTTTCGTACTCACCTCCTGACTTTCCAACGCAAATGAAACAATAAATGAAAAACGTCGAAAAAAGCGTACCTGACACCCCTAATAACGAAAGCAACTCAGTAATAATCGTAATCAGTTGACGCGCGCATTATCCACGTAAAGTCGCCTACGAGAGTAAGACCTGTCTGGCATACTTCACGCATTCGGTTCTCTTGTCACGAAACACAAACATCGCGTTACGTACGAAGGGAGTAATTTCTCTGCACGGTGAGTTGCCAGTGCCGGTAGCAGCAATAGGACCGAATACCAAAATCATATAATATGCATAATAATCATATAATAAATTAATAAATAAACTGTCGTGAAGGAGTATTACTAATGAACATTACTCGCAGACTTATTATGTAAGAAGAGTATAGAATAATATTAAAATTTTAAATCGTATATTAAAGCGTCACTATAAGTACAATCGATAGATATAATTTGATGGGATTGTTGTCCTGAATACCAACTAATGAAACGATTTGCTTTTTAATTGCATTTCTTTTTCGTACGGCAACGCGAAATTATAGGCCATGACGCGTGTCCTCAAACATATAGGATAAATTAATCTGAATTATAGAAATCATTTAAAGTTAAATTATGGTTAATCAATCTTATCTCAAAATATTATTAATTGAATGAGAAATAATTATTTAATATTTGCTGAGCTTCATAGAAGTCAATAAATTAATGTTCTTGGCCGTTTAATAGATTTCAATATAAATTAATAATAATGTGAGTAAATGTATAATTGTAATTATTGCAATGTACACCTTATTACAGTGAAATTGTGAAAAATATTAAGCATTAATGAAAAGGAAAGTTACTGGGAAAAAATATATTACCTAGATATACATACGCCAATGATAATTCTTAACATTTATTATAAGTTCTGATACATTTCTTAACTAAGCCATAAAATAACGAATAAATGCCATAAATACTATACTAACGACATAAATACCATATAATACAAATTGGTGTAATATATGCTTAAATTCATCGTACGTAATTAAATATTTTTAGCTTTATTTCAGTGATAGATAAATGAAAAAAATTTGCCAATTACAATGGATTTATATACATATGTAAGAAATGTTCTCCCATAATAATAATCATAATTTTTTCATAATACTCACGAAAACCACGTAACTACTCTGCACACATGTATCGTAGTGATTAAAAATGCAAGGTAGAAAAAATATAAAATTCAACGCTTAAAACACGTTTACCGCTCGTATTCAACAATATTAATGTTAACATAAATAATTCAAGCATTTCATTTTTTTTTCCCTTGATATTATGATAACTATAAGAGAATTCTTAATTAAAAGTAGCTCATTAGTAAATAAATTGATTAAAAGTCAACTTTGAATACAATGTTTATTAATTGTGACGTATTATCACCCACTTTTTAAAACTATGTTTTCAGCAATATGAACCTGTTCCAAAATTTATAATGACATGAAAATAAAGAAATTTTCGTCCAATTCAAAGCGAAAGACGAAATCATTCCATCAGGTCAAACATTAATATTCTCTTTCCCAGTAGTGGTGAATTATTATATTTATAAAAATGTCTTACAAACGATCCGAGTATTTAATCACTGTATCTCATAAAAAGAGCTTATTAGTGAATTTTCGCATTACATTCTGAATTATATCAGCATAGATAAAGAAGTCTTTATGCAAATTTATGCGACATATTATGGAATATAAATAGCAAAATATTCAATGTAGTAGGGAAGAGATATGGAATTTACGGCATAATAAGTTCTCAAAAAGCCTATCTCATCATTTCAATAATCATATATATACCGTTTTAAAATAATAATAAATATTTGCTTATTTATTAAATTTAAGGATTAATTACTAATATTGAGAGGATCTAAACTAATATTGTCAAAATCATAATTATATTATTTAAAAGTATTGTTTTTATCAAGAGATACGTAATAAATGCACATAATAGATAATTAAACTTAAAATACTATTTTAATAATTTGTTGTTTAAATTAGATTTCATAAAAGAATAATTTTACTAAATTACGTTAAGTTATATATAAGTTTTCTTTATTTTCTAAATATTAAAAAAAAGAAAATTACTTAGCTCAATAAACTTCTCTAATAATTCTGATTGGAAACAAATTAGAATTAATAATGAAAATTAACATTCTCAATTGTAAATAAATTACTTATGATAAATATCAAAGAATTTCTATACGATGTTTTATATTATTTTCCTCGATTATTGTATTTGATAAGTAATAAAAAAAAAAAAAAAAAAAAAAAAAAAAAAAAAAAATACGTGTAAAATAAATTTCCATTGTGAAGCTTGAAATTTGTTTGCGTATCATCTTACTTTATGCTTTTAAATAATTTTATCGTATATTATTATTGTATTAAAGTAAAAATTTCAAATTTATAGGAAGTTTGATAATGATTGTGATAATGATGATTTCATGAAGATTTCGAATAGGAAAGAGCTTCTGGTTTAGCTACAGTACGTCAAAATCATAAACAGAATCCTAAAAGCAGATCAATTTCTATATTGTACGAGAATCAGAAATTACAAGCTTTTGTAATATAAAGATGTCATTCATAATTTTTTTTTTTTTTTTTTCCTATTGCTTTACTTGAGCTAACCGCATTATATCTTGGCTATAATTGCGTATTGGCAATTTCAGAATTAAAATAATCAGGGTCATCATGGAGGAAAACATTGTAAGAGCTAATACAGCAGCGAGATGCCGCATAGAGTGATAATTTTGTATTTCCCCGCAATGCGTTTATTACCTCTCTTTTATAATTCGTCAAAAAGCTATATTTGCCAATCAGCAACCGCTTAATATTTACAAAGTTGAAATAGGCAGTTTCACTGCGTCGGTGCCGCAAAGCCACCTGGCCCAGCCATCGCCACCTCATTAAAACTTATTAACATAACTGCGACAATGCAATACCCGACTGAAAATAACCACAAGCTGTTCCCGTAGAGATTAGCCAGCCGGGGCAATCCAAGGCTGAACAAAGAGCCAAACGTATTATCGTCCTCCTCGCTCCCTCTCGAGCTAGCAGCCACTTTGCCTTTGTGCATGGAGGAAGGAAGGGCTCTGGAAAAACGGGAGCATGCGGATGACACAGGAGGGGCGGAGTCACTCCGCTCTCCTTCGGGAAAAAAAGTGCCGGGAATGCGCGGAGAGAGATGATGTAGGCTACGACGGCGGCGGTGGCGAGAGCAGCGGCGACGGCAGCGGCGGCGGCGGCGGTGGCGGCGGTGGCGGCGGCCGCGGTGACGGCGGCGACGGCACTTGGCGGTGGTAGAAAGGACGCGCGCGCCCGCGGATGATCATCCAATGAGAGCCAGCTGCGATTGGCCAGGGGTTAGCGTGGGATCGGTTTGCGCCTCTTATAGACCGGTTCGTCGTTTCGCGCGCCAATTGTGCGCGCGGCATCGCGATTGGAGATCGCACGCAACTACTCGCTTTACTCTCTCGTGTGGTGCCTTCGCGCACTTCTTCCTCTTATCTTTCGCTCTGTCTCTGTCTCTCTCTCTCTCTCTCTCTCTCTCTCTCTCTCTCTCCACTTCTCTCCGTCTTTTTACTATCCTGTTTAAATTTTACTTGCAAGTATCGTGCAAGTTGCTTTTTTACCTTACTCTTCCTTTTCTGCCGCTATCAAAGTTCGTTGGGGGTTGGGGGGGGGGGGTTTAGAGAAAACGAGGGAAGGATAGAAAGAAGGAAGATCGATCGTCTTCGTTGACTGGACTGCCGATCAGTTTTTATGCGACCTAGCCATGAAGCGGATCTCGGTCTATTGCCTCGTACTCGGCTTCCTGACCGCACAGGCGTCGGCCTACATGGTACACGAGGAGCCGGAAGAGGAGGTGAGTGCTGACTTGCCTGCCTACCCTGGGATCTCGAACACCGATTTTTACAGGAAGGCTCAGTGACTAATAGTGCACTTGTGCAAGATTTTACGGGCCTTTTCAACCATTCATATTGCCCATGTGTGAAAGAACAGTGAACGCTTCTTATTTATTTACATATCATTTATGTTAATCGAGATTTCCAAGAGAGATTAAAGCCTCTTCTTCTATCGGCTCTTTTAATTCGTTTTCTTCGCGGCATGTCTTCGCCGAGGCGTTTCTTCACGGTACACCTTCATAAAGCCGATACTTGCCGTTGTGTCGTCTTTTTGCTTCCGTCATCGATTTGTTTCAATGCAAAACTGCACGGTCAAAAATCGAATTATACATTGCTTTAACGAGTAATCATTTTAAACGACAATCATGACATCCTCATACAAAACTAATATAGTTAGATTAAAAAAATTTTATAATTTATAAATTTTATAATTGTTGCTTTTTCATTAATTGCATGAAAAAAAAAAAATTAGTCTTTTTTTTTTTTTTTTTTTTTTTTTTTTTAATAAATAATTATAATTCAAAGACATTTGCCTTTGACTTTTTATTTTATTACATAAAGTTTCAAACAAAGGCAATACTACAAAGAGCGAGACAACTATTTTTCTGTATAATATATGCTTATTAGCGACGAATTACGATAATAATCTTTTTCCGGTATATTAACACATTTCATTAAAATTAGATACATTAATAATTGAATACAATGTACAATCTAATTCAGATGGAAAAACATATATATGCATACGAGATATAAGTTGTTTGCCTAACAAAATTGATATAATGAATTAAAAGGAATTATATTTTATATAACAACAAAATACGAAATAAGAAAAAAGAAAGAAATAATGTTATTTACAATAACAGTTTGAATCTATAGTATAAAATCAATTACTAATTCCACCGAATAAATTTTATCATTAATGTATATAAAGTTATTTATTCCTTAACTAGTGATATCACATCTGGAATCAAAAAAGATTGTCGTAACATACTTTTCAAACGCAAAGTTTTTATCAAGTAATTACTTCATGGTCGTGCGATAATGCACTCAATGACATTAAGAAATCTCATCCCTGTAACTGCTAATAAGGACGCCACATAAATAACAAGTGTAAATTACGTTTTACGCGAGTGAGTTCTAAAATGGTAAAGAATCGTGACATAATAAAAACCAAGAATCCGATAATTCCGAGGAGTACTTCTAAAGATAAAAATTATTTGTTAATCAATGAAAGCTTAAAGTTCATAGTTTTCATAGCCTGTAAATTTTATAATATTATAATTTTAAAAAATTGTTGTTAACAAGGACGAGCTTGTGCGAATTACGTGTTAAATTGTAATTAAAAAATGCCATTAGTATTATACTACATTTAGATATAGGAATGCACGTAATATGCGTAATATATGGAATTTGCATGAGTTTTTAATAATTTCGTGGAATAGTGCTTAAATTAATAAAGTACGCGAGTAGCAATAAACATATTAATTCTTAAAATGATTTTTGAATTCTTTACATTCTATTAAATTATATATATTTTTTTTTTTTGTTTTATTTATTTATAGTTTACAATAAATATCTATAAGTTTAAGAAACAGATTTATATATAATTAAAAATAGATAATTAGCAGAGTATTTTTTTTTCATTATTTTAGCGTAAAGGTTTTTCTCGTTAAAAAATAAATATATTAAAATAACATATTTTATTACTTAATATTTTTTCTATAATCGTAATACTATTTATATTAATAATTTTATTATTAAAATTAAAAAATAAATTACATACACATAGAAATAATACTTCTTTACATAAGTATATATATATATATATATATATATATATATATATATATGTAGCATATGAATAATCTATTTATAATCTATAAATAACTATCAATTAGAATAAAAAATTATATTTATTGAATGTGACGCGATTGGGGAAATTCATTAAGACTGTTTCAATTCTGGATAATAATATTTAGGAATTACATTGCTGCTATTGAGAGCTCGGAAACGCATGATTATGGTAACCTTATGGTTAGCTTACTATATAAATATTTATAATCGGATTTTTATAGGAGTTAAACTACAAGTGCAATAAAGGACGAAATTTTAATACTAAGATGCGCTACTAATAAAGTCTTACATAATTTATATTTTAATCAATTACTCGAATGAAAAATTTGGTTCAGCTTACATCTCATATCCATATGCATTATATAACTATAAAATTATTAATTTCCATCATGTTTATATTTTATAATTGCATATTTTTCAGAAATATTGTTAAATAGTTTTCAATTTAGAATAGTTTTAAATTTGTCTAGGAAGTTTATTAAATTTAATAGAAAATTATGAAGGTTAATGAATTAAGCTGATAAATAATAATTATAATATAGAGCACACTAATATATCAGAAAAAAAAAAAAAAAAAAAAAAAAAAAAAAAAAAATTGAAAAATAAAAAGTACTTAATGCAGTGTTAGACGTTTTAATGTTATAAAAATCTGTTAGAAATTTCATAATCTTTAAATTAAGAAATTCTGAAAAAAATTAATATAATTAGTAGGTGCAGAATGTCAAATAACTATTTGCTGGAAAATTAATGGTTGATAGTAAAAGTGTTAAAGCGACACAAAAGCTTGCGCAGTTTATCTATCGTACGAGAACTTCTTTTACTTTTCAACCGCGTATACTCTGTACAATCATAAATTATAATACAAAAATGTATTTTGTAAAATTTTGATGCTTTATATTCTTCCGTCGTTTAAACATACGTTTAAACAAAAAACAGAATATATGAACTCTAGAACTTATTTAATTTAAAGCTGTATTCGTGGAATAGTTTCAAATTAATTTAATGATCTTTAATTAAGATTTAAGAAGAGACCTATTAATAATCTGCATGAATTGTAATCCAATCTCGAAAATAGTTTTGATTTGATTTCACTACCCGCCACTACAAGCATATTACGTAATACTATTTGGAAAAGAAGTTTGTTTGATGTAACTAGATACTGATGAAGTAATTACATTAGAAAATTTAGACAGACAAATTTTTTGATGAATCAAAATAACGAGATAGGCATATTAAGCAAAATTTTTATTTAATTTTAATAGATAATAAAAAGGTGATTAAATTTTATATAAAGACTTAACGATTGTATCATAATAGAGTAATTGGAATGAGATTGATTTAACAATTAATGTAATTATTTCATAATTATTCATTTAAACAAATATATAAATAAATATATATACATTAGCAATAATTATAAATAAGAAAGGAAATGATGATGTCTTCCTTGTACAAAATTATAATTTCTGATTGAGTAAAGTAAAGTTGGTGTATTAAAATATGCAATGACTTACTGAAAACATCGTTCAAAGTACAAGATATAACATAATATATAAGAATTCAAGTTCAATTCTTAGTTTTCAACATCCTTTTAATTTTCTAGAAAACTAGAATAATTTGATAAAATAATAATAACGGTTAGAATACTTTTATCTTATATATATATATATATATATATATATATATATATATATATATATATATATATCAAAATAATTAGTTTAAAGAAATATATAAGAAATATAATATAAAGAAATAATATATAAAAATATATTATGGAAGGGAATGATCAGGCGAAATATACTTACTATAGTTGACGAAGAATATTAACAAGATGCTGATAAAGTTCATAATGAGAAAGTATACATATATGCATATTGAAAGTAGATATCGTTCAAAGAGATTGAAAGTGACGAGACATACTTTCGATATGTATCGATGACAAACAATTTCATCATTTATGCAATCGTTAAAATTTGTTTGTTTAAAATACTCGGC
>NW_011948416.1:2724832-2738291 GCF_000503995.2 Ceratosolen solmsi marchali | reverse complement strand
TTTTTTTTTTTTTTTTTTTTTTTTTTTTTTAATTTTATTTCCTTAATATATCATGGACTGGGAGATCTTGTCAATATAATTATGAATCGTTAGAACAGTTGGATTGGCTATAAGTAATAGTTAGCAATAGTTATCTGGACTAATATCGTATTAGTCACTGAATTCATTCATTATTCTTGAAATCCGTGTAGTATAATTTCATTTATGATTCATGAAAAATATATAATAAAGTATTAATCGATCGAGTGAGGTGGATGAAGAACTTTTCTTATTATATATAACTAGGAAAAAAATTCCGTCGCTTCGTTCATAATTACACTAATTTAAAATCTCTTATTAGATTGTTTATTACATTTTACTGATTGCTTAAAAGATATTCATTATGTGCTGTAGTACGTGCTAATGCACTTGCACAAAATAATTATTAATTTTGCTAAGCAGCAAAAATCGAGTTCTGCTTGTTTTATTATGTAAATGAATGATTTATCAATTTCGTAGTAAAAAATAATAGATAATTATAAAACTGTGTAAAAAAAAAAAAATTTTCAGTTATAAAAAGTAAGAAACAAACTTTGTAATGATAAATATTATTGAAAAAAAAACTTTAATATCACATTTAATTCCATTTCAAAACTCTTCATTAATTCCCATTGCACTGATTTATGTCAGTACGTTTTAATTTTTATCAATTCACAATACTTTTTCCAAGATCTAACAGAAGATATAAATTGATTGCTCAATGCGTACACAACCTAAAGATAGATCAAATTATTTGCTTCTAATTGCACATGAGCATCTAGGATAAAGTAAGCATACTTAACATGACGTAAGCAATAAAGAAAATAAACAGCCAATAGTAATCGGTCAGCTGCGTGTTTTGCACGAAAATTCAGGTAGAATCGTATAATAATAAAAGTCGTGCGCGCCATCTTTTCTCATCCACCAATACTTTTGTACGTTCTTATGAAATCTAGAGGGACTCGCTTGCATTTTCCTCACAAAAGCTCGCTCGCAGGTTTATTAACCTCTGACCGCATAAATCAGGCTATCTCATATCAAATGGAATCCTCGGATGTTTAACATTAATCATCTCGTCGTATACCGTGACTGAATTGCAAAAAAAATAAAGGAAAAAAGAAAGAGTAATGTAACATACGTAATGAAAAAAAGAAAGAAAAATGAGAGAAAGAGGAAACGCCCCTGAGGCATAAGTTCGTGATCGCATAATCCTCAACGCACTTGTAGTTTTTATCTCTTTTGTAGGCGTGACGCGTCAAATGCATACATAATATTAAAAGCGCGGCTCTTTTTCGTGAATATACGTAGCTCATAAATGTCAGTCCTGTCTTTTTGACTTTCTTCCTTTTTTCGGAAGCTCACGCATGCGTACCTCACAATAGTAGCTATTTCCATTTTTTTTTTTTTTTTTTTTTGTTTTTTTTTTTTTTTTTTTTTTTTTTTTTTTGTTACGTTCTCCATACAATAATTAGTGATACCTATTCTTAGACATAATCGAGTCAAACCACCCAAACATCGGATTTGTCAATTATCGCGCATTTTGTCAGGTATTAGATGAGAGAAAATTTTGGTGGCTGAAATGAAATGAGATAATAAAGAACAGGGAATGATTGGTCTTTACAATATGTAATAAATTTGATTACGAGATAAAGTAATAAAGTTATTGAACTGCAAACGTAAGCGCATGCGCGTCTACGCGCAGGTGGAAAAAACTGATGTATCCATGCAGAACCTTTCACTAACAGTAGTCCTTATACGGCGAAAAAGTACTGCCATTTTCCGTGGTAATTACGCTGAGTAATTATGGGATGCTGGAATTTTCTGTAAAATTTATATAGAAATAAGTGTAAATCATTACGAAATGCGGATGCTATTAAGCTTTAAACAATAAATAGTTATTAAATGTTTTTATCGTGTACAGAGGCAAGATTTATTTTACAATTAATAGCCTAATTTCTTCATCCAGCCATGGCCACATTAATTTTATTATTTTTAATTAATAGTTTAATTGTCGACTTTTCAAATTAATTAAATTAGAATCTTCGATATCATATTACAAAATTATTAAAAAGTTAGATTAATTATATACTGAACTATTGTGTTCTGTAATTTATGTAATTTATGAGATTACATTGGATTTTTTTTTTTTTTTTTAAATAAATTGTTGAGTTAAATAGACTTCTTAGTAATTTATTTAGCATTCAATTTAAATATCTTGTGATTTACTTGCGTAAGCATGAACATATTGTAATTAATTCTTTTGTTTTTCCATATGTCAGCTTTATATCTAATTTTCAATTAAATTTGAAATTTCATATTTCTTTCATGTGTTCTGCAACTTCTAAACAATGACTAAAAAGTATCTATATAATCAATTATATTCAAACGTATGTGCGTATCATGATATATAATTTTTTTTTATATCTTCAAATATCATTAATGAAATTTGTCATGACGTTGCCTTTGTAATAAAAAAATTATTTTTTCAATTTAATTTAATTATTGATTTATTAGACTATTTTTATTATTATTATTTTTTCTTTTCATATCTAATTTCATTTAATACAACAGATGTATTCTCTTATAGAAAATTCTTTGAAATAGTTACTTATCAATATTTTTATTTATTTTGTTTGCAATATACCGTTTATGGAAAAGATATAAATTTTTAAAAAAAACATTCGTATAAATGCTGCATTAATATTCAAACAATTCTAAAAAAAATCCTTATTAATATTACATCACATTAATATTCATTTCATAACTTTATGGTTTTTGATGTTTTAATAAAAATTCACAGCTCTTTTAAATATGGGATATGTACCATTACTTAATGTATGTTATTTTGGAAAATAGAAATTTTTACAATTACAGATGTAATGAAATTTATGGAATAATCATTCGGTATTAAAAAAAAAATTATAATATATTCTAGAATATATTCATGTACCCACGCGTGCGTGATTTAAAGTACATCCTATATGATACATAAGCCGGTCTCTTTTAATAGAATGCGTATGGAAGGTCTTGCATCACTAATGTAAAAATTCATATTGGCTCCTATTCGTCGGACATCTCAATCTGCGTAGATCCAAGTAGATATGTCTTCTTTTTGTTTACTATATTCTTAAATATTATTAAAAATGATAAATAAATTTAGAATTTAAAGAATGAATTGTTGCGTGAGTATATCGAGTGCATACAAAGTTTATAATATAAGTGTAAATTTAAATAACTGTTGGCAACTATGTTGGACTATTGATTAAATTTTTATAAGATATGTTAAGTAATGAAAGGGTATTATTTTTTCCTTTGTGAAGAGGAATATGATTATTAATCTATTAGAAAGATATGATAATATAGGACATTTGAAAGTGAGAGATTTTTATAGCGTATTCACTAACTTGTACTTTGAAGAATATTTTATGTTCTTCTTGACGTTTGAACTTTTAAAATTAGCTAAACTAGAACGTTTCGAATGGAGTAACTCATAGCCATTACAATGGCATTTAAAAAATGTTAATGTGTATAATTCCAAATACTACTTTTCAAATTGATGTCATAGATAACTGAAATACCATTCTTCAATTTATTTTTTTGTTACATAGTATGTCTACATTTAGTAAGATTCCATTATTTAATAACTTTTTTAACTGAAGAATAACCATTATCGATGAGTCATCCAAAGATTTTATTGAAAACCTCAAAGGGTAAAAAACCAGACGAAAAATCAGAACGATAATAACAGTAATTTTATCTTTCTATTCTGTCTCTCGATTCTATTTTATTAAACTTGCTACGTTATTTTATACTGGGGGAATTAAAAAATTTTCTTGAATATACGATGTAAATGTATAAACGAAATCGGTAATAGCCAAGTTTACAATTTTAGTATGTAGCACGATATTCATATTAAATTGTAAGACTATTACTTAATTAATAAGCTTATGTATTTTAATAGAGATACTATATAAACATAAATTCCAAATTCTTACTCAAGTAGCTCTAATTTAAAATAAATTATAATTAATCAATTAAATTTATGTGGTTTTACAGATTTTTTTTTTTTTTTTTTTTTTTTTTTTTTTTTTTTTTTTTTTTTTAAAACAAATAAAGCCACCACCGAATAATTTTTTGTCATAAGCTTTTATTTATAAAGTCCGTTACATCTTATATTTATACAAAATAATTATATTAATACAAAAATGTATATAAAATTTTAATGTTCACAAACTAATTATACGTCCAAATTTCGGTAAATTTTTATGCATAAAAAGTGTATTAATCTCTTTACTTTAGTTTATACTTGAAATTTTTACATGATAAACTTTATTACCATATTAAAATATTCGTAATGCAAGAAACAAATAATAATTATGTATTATTCAAGATTTGTTAACTGATTTTGAGCAAATTGAGTTGTTCAATATTATTTTCTTTTTGTACATTTACATTCTATTCCTATTTATTAAATGAATTTTATATTTACTCTTTACCTGCACTAGTATTTCTCATATAATCCAATAATTAAATATCTATAAGCTTAATTGTATAATAGTTTAATGCTTTATAGATTTTAAAGTACTCAATATTACCAGTTCTATACTGATTAAAAAAATATTTTAATACTTTTAAAAATAATTACCGAGAAATAAAAGATAAATTTCAAAATACATGTGCTCAATTAACTTTTTAGATAATTGGTCTGTAGTCTTTTTATATATTCCATAATAGAATAAATATATTAAAAAATATTCACATTATCAATAAAATATTAATGTAATCTTAATGAATGTAAATTAAAATTCACATACAGAAGTCTTAGTTATTAATATTCCGATAGACTTAATATGGCATTAAAATCACATTTATTACTTATTTTCATTCTATTTTATGCATAGTCATTATTCTTAACCACAAAATATTCATACGCATTTACTAGAAGAAAAACAACATATTATTACAATTTAATTCAATATCAATATTATAATAATATATTAATTAATAGTAGTCTTCAAAATACTACACTAATATGTCAATAAGTTTTGCGATAAAAAATGAAAAATTTATTCTAATTATCTTTTTCATTAAAGTTTTTAATAAGATTTATGTAATTGAAAAATATTATATATTGTAATTTTCTATATTAAACGTCAACCTTATATATACAATAGAAATGTATATATCTATTATTGTAATAAACTGGTATCGGTTTCCTTTCAGCTTTAACATTCATTTAAATAATTCCGAAAAATATACGTATATATAATAAAAAATGTAGCTGAATAATTTATTTTCTAAAATTGTGTACAAAGAACCAATTTCAATCAAACAAAACATTCCAATCGATTGCTCGTATTTGAAAAATGGCGTCCATGTATAGTTTTTGATTAACATTCGTATGCCGTTTGAAAGACTATTTAACTTCTCGATATTACGTTTCGTATGACAAAATGCAACGATAAAATATCAGGTTCGTCATGCCCTGTTGTACCAAAGCTCACGTCGCTGACATAAAACCTGTCAATCATGGATAATAAGCATTGCAGCATCCTCGACTCAACGCGGCCTAAAATAAATACACATATTCGTATGCGCATACACATGTCTAATTGAGGGCGTCCGTAATATAGCTACGGATATACGAACTACGGCATTGGCCTTGAGCATCGAGAAGATCGCTTTCCTTTCGTCGAAAATACATAGCTCTTGTAAATTTACAATTACTGCCACATCCTCGGTACTCATCCTTCCAACAAAGGAAACGAAGCCAACACAAATAATATAAAAAATGTCTCGGCTTCCCACCAACATACTTATACATATAAGCGATTTTGTAAGTTGGAAAACAGCATTGACGAGGCAGTAATAAAACTCGATAAAATAAGAATAAAACTCGCGACTATCAAGAGCGGGGAGGAATGGTGGAAGGATGAGGAGGATGTGGAGGATGAGGAGGAGGAGGAGGAGGAGGAGAAGGAGGTGGTGGAGGAGGAGGAGGAGGAGGAGGAGAGCATTAATATAGTTTGCCCATGGATAGTAATGTAATGAGCCAGGGGCCTTGGTTTACGCATTGCTAACGCGAGCAAAAGTGGCAATAAGAGGCGAAAAGGCGAGTCGAATCGACGACTCTGTTGCTCAACAAACGTCGGCAGAAATTTCGCTATTACAGCGACGAAGGTAGCGAGAAGAGGAGATGAATAAACGAAGCGTAATCGACGCTTTGTACTTGTGCGGATGCGCAACTCCGCGTATATACGCGCGGAAGCAACGCCTCTTTCACTTTTGAGGGGCTAAGTGAGCTAAGGCGCTACTCCTCCTCCTGCCCTTCGACGCCGGCCTCATTTCTGGGTCAAGTTCAGGCCGGGAGGCGGTTACTCGCAGAAGGCGTCACGTAGGAACCTCCCCAGAACTTAAGACACTCGGATTCGTAACGACCCTTTCGGTTCTTTGGTAAAAACCATATACCAAGAGCCATAAAACCGATCGTGCACGACAAATTTCATTACAACTCGTAATTTTGAGCGGCTCTTTACCTCCCTCGGTGCGGCTTTATCGATATCATGCTTTTCAGCGAAATTCGCATGTCTCGACTTTACAGATCATCACGGATGTTTTATTACGTAATATACTTATCATTATTTGTACATGAGCGTTTACATGGACTATAAATGTCTTAAGGTTAAAATTATTGTCACAGTGAAACTAATAATTAAGACAATGGGGTAGGAAAATTAAAAAATTAAAATATGGAGAAAAGCCTCTATGTCATTGTTTAGAAATAACATTGTTATTCGGATATTATTTTCAAAAATGTTTAGGCTATATAAATGATGATAATATTTTACAAAAATTCTGTTCGTATATTATACGATAGAAAATATTATTCTATAAATATTTAAACCAATACCATTTAACAACTTTTGTTTGCACTAGTTTTTTGTTTATAGAACTTACGTACTACTCATAATTTCAATAATTCATTTCTCATGATTAATTCATTATCTTGCTCGCAGGATAAACAATAAATAAATATTCAACTATTTGGATGGACTATTTCCAATGGAACTCTTTCTTACAACTAGAATTTATCCTAATTAAAATTGGTTCGTAAAAACAAGACTTTTAATTTTTATTTATGGGACTAATTTTTATTTGTTTGTAATACCATTAAATTTACTTAAAATTTTAAACAAATAAGAATTAGTATGTCACTTTATACTAATATAAAATTTTCTTGCAAGGCTCTTTGCTTTTATTAAACGCCCTTTTGAGTTTTGATGATTACTTTTCGTTTCGGCACTCATTCGTAAAGGAAGTCTTCGCTCTCTCTCTCTCTCTCTCTCTCTCTCTCTCTCTCTCTCACACACACAGACACGCACTTTGACACGCACACACACACACACACACACACACACACATTCACCCAGGGTTTTCTTTCTCTTCTCTTGTTCTGTTCACAAGTTGGAAAGCTTGATTCGAGCTCAGTCGAGTGTATTTATTACCTCCGAACGCCTCTCAGTGCGTATACGCGCATCGTAAAAAGTGAAAGTCCACTCGCGTGGATTTCGCGTGTGCATCGAGAAAAAAAGCGTCGATGCGTACGTCGCGCGCTTGTCCTTTCACATGAAGCGCGAGGACGTCGTGAATTCTTAACTCCACGAGAAAAGGAACCAGAGAATATACTTAAAATGATAATTAGTCTAGTTTGTGGAAATGTCGAAATCGGTAGCGAATTGGTAAAAATTGGTATATTCCAATAGCGTTGGTGTCTGAAAATCAGTAAATCGTTAATCAATAATCATTCAATCAAATAGGTCATTCCTTGGCAAAGATAATTTTGATTTATATTAAAGAAACAAGATGATTATATATCAAATTTGAAATAAAATCGTATTATGTTCGAGTCAATTTCAACTTGAAATGAAAACGGGTTTTTCAATTAAGTAAGTTGTCCTATAATAAAAAAAAAATTCGCTTACGAATACGCAACTGCGATACTTCATGTAAGGACAAAAATAATTATGTTTGATACAGTAAATGGCATTGTTTTTTTTTTTTTTTTTTTATAAATTCTATTCACGTTATATGGCTATTATATGAAGGTCAATTAATTTATTATAATTTTGTTTAAATAATTAGACGAATAATTGATACTTCTATTCACAACTGTTATTTAAATTGTAGTAGATATGAATTTAATTTATTATAATAGAAAAATTATTTTTAATTATTTATGAAGTATTATATAAATTTATAGTTCTATAGAATTATGTCGAAAATACAATATTCCTTATTGAATTTAATACGTATAATACGGTAATTTAATAAAATATTCAAACAGAAATTTTAAAATGTATATATAAAAAAAAACTGTTACTTATATGAATGTTTCTAATTTTTTATGTTAAACAATCATATGTAGCGATAATATTTCAATTTCAATATATTGCCAAGAAAACTGAAATCTTAAATAATAAATCTTAAATTGTACGAATTAAATTTTGCGAATTATTCTCTATTATTACAATGATAAATAACATAACTACTTGTTTTAAATTTAAAAATAATTATTCATATTAAAGACTATTTTAATTTTATTGACGCAATAGCTTCTAAACCGAAATTGATAAAAGTTTTTCTAATATCTATATTTAAAATAATAACTATTCCTTGATCATACCAATTTCATGTGATTTACAATCACTTTGTCTTTGTATAAAGTATAAGTTTTTTCATCCATAACGTTTTTTTTCTTCTTTTTTTTATTAATTTCGTTTATATGAAACATATTAATGATATCGTTAAGCGAATGACTATCATAAAAATGTAATAGCATGTATTTCAAAATTAAAAAAAAAAAAAATATATATATATATATATTTAGCATATATGTATATGCTAAACTTATATTATGTAAGTAATAAATTTCGTACAAAGTAAACTACAGATTTTTCTTATTTATCGATATTTAACATTATAGGATCTTATAAAACACGTAAAAGATTGACATAGACATAAATTTATAAAATGCATATTTACATTGTAGATAAATATCTTATAAAAATGTGTATGCCTAGCTTGAAAATAACATAATGTAGCTCAAGTCACAACATTTCTCTCTTTACATGTCTATAATCCATGCAATGATAAATTATATGTGTATCACTATTTAATTTGATATTTTACAAATATAAATTTAAATACACTATATAAAAAGTATATAAATTAATTTATTCGAAGCTAAATATGAAAAAAATTATGAAAAAAATTGTTATTCGTGCTCTTATAATGCATGATTACTTAAAAAATGATGCTTTTTATGTTGGACACTAATGAAGTTCACGTGATCATGGTTATAAAATAACCGAATATCCATTAAGAATTTGACAACCATACCTAATCAATTTCACTAATTTTTATTTATACATTTTCCCCGAAGCCATAATTAAAATTATATATTGAGAAGCCAAGCCACAGTTAAGAATTCTATAAATATAGTTAGACTTTGGCAACGTCATTCAGTGAACATATATCAATGCCTCATTATTCTACCATTTATAAATTTATATCTAGTAACGTCTTTAGAAGAAAAAAACAATATCACATTATTGCTTCTAAATTTTCATCGCCTATATTGGCGAATCTTATGCTGGCTTAGTTCATGTTTAGAGAAAGAACTCCAAATACTTTCATCGAGTCCTTCTCGCAAGAGTTCATGTTAACCTGCCAACCGCAGAAAGATATTACATTGATCACAAGCTATTATTACATACGATTAATTAATTTTCACGTAACATATTATACCTTCTCCTCGTTTGTAGAAACTTTCTACAAACATAACAATATTTTCATTCTATTTTATAGAGTTTTATGGAATATTGGAATATACTGGATTTTTTATGGAAATGCAGATAAAAGATTGTTTTACTTTTTTCATAGTTTCGTAATGTCACATTACAACGATCTACATAATATAGTAAATAAAAGAATCGAAAACTCTTCTCCTGAATTTAAACGTCATTTAAATTAACAAAACAAAAAATTATTGAATAATTTAATAATAACGATACACATTAAATGACTAAATAATCTATTATTGTAGTTTTATATGGGGGTAGGGGGGAGGGAGGTGGAAATGTCGTAATTGAAAAATGAAGAGTAAGACTCGTGACAAAGACATGTATTAATCTTTATATTTATTCTTACTTATCTCTCCTTCTGTATTACTAAGAGATTCATGCAAAATAATTATACCTAATTAATTCATTATCATGTTCAATTATCTTTATTCATAAGACGGAGCTATAGAAATCTCAAGCTGTTTATTCCTCATTGTTAAATGCATCGGAATAGTTGTTACAGAGTAATAGTTATTTTTTAGTCTTATATGATTTGTATGTGTTTGTAATTGTTATTTTGCATATAAGAAAATTACATTATACAAATCGTATTACATTATTATGAATCATTGCCTCGTAATTATAATATTGATTTATTAATATGCCAAATAAAAACTATGGATAAGTAGAATATAAATTAAACAAATTATTATTATTATTATATCATAAGTAGGAATTAATAATAGTAGAAAATGAAATATATATTTAAAATTGTAAATTTTTAAATAATTTTATAAAGGGAATTTATATTTATATTAATTATTTAAATAATTTTACTTTTAAGGCAAATAATCTTTCACGTGATTTCTATAGATATTTATGTTAAATTATATTTTTTACTTTAGATTGATCTACAGGCGAGGAAAAATTTTTTAAACTATTGCAACATATTAAAAACAGTGAAATATATTTTGCTGATCAATAAATTACTCGTCGCATAACTTTCATTGTTTTATATTATCTATTTACATAATAAACTTGCATTTTTTTTATTTTTTTTTTTTTTTTTTTTTCTATTAATGACGCATATAATAAAGCAAATTCTTAGCTTTCTTCAGTCTTCAACGCACCCACGTATTTTCCAGTAATACCTCCAATGTGATATTCAATAAAAAGAAAACTGCTAGTTTATGAATATGTAATGAAAATAAAAATGCACGATAGCATGAGGAGTTTATGAAAAAGAAATTAAAGAATAATTAATCTGCTAAGAATAATCAATCTATTAAATTGCTTAATAACGTATATATTGATTCGAACCTTGAGGAAACTTTTACAGATTTCAAATAGCAAAATTATCATCTAATTAACATTTTGATATGTAACCCAAAAGTCAACTTTCAATTCGAATAATTTATTTCGAGAAACAAAGTAAAATAGTTCTTGATTTTTTAACAAATTAAGCCATTCTATTACAATGGTTTTGTATAATTTTTATTATACACCTTACTATAAGATATGCCAGATATCTTATTACTATATACTATACTGCTATTAATAATTAATCATTATTAATTAATATATTATTCATTCTAAATGCATCGGATTTTTATAGAATCGGATAATAAATATTTCGTGTTTGTACATATACACATTGTCGATTTATATAAGCTAGCATAAATTTTTTAAATGATAAAGACAGTAAATAAAATTATTTATAACCTACGTTAATACGATGAATTATCGCGAGCATCACCAAATTATAAATTCAATGCAAATGCATGGATATAAATAAAAAATTATTATTTTCCATTACTTAAATTATAGATTAGAAATATAATCCTTTATGATAGAATTTTTTTTTGTGTGCTTATAAAGTGATAGTTTTTTAAATCATTTTTTTTTTTTTTTAATAAATAGTTAAATATTTCAAAATTTAGAATACTATATATTTTTAAAAATCGATAATTTTTCTAATATTATATATTTTTAGTAATTAATCGATAGTTTATTTTTATTCTACTCATTTTTATAAAATATAATATAAGTAAATAAAATAGATTCTTAAACCTTAATAAACAACTGCTATAATTTAATTTATTAAACAGCTAATCTTCATCATTACATTCGATACCTACATATACATAAAATCTAAATATTCCATTTTCAGATGATAAATTACGTATGTAATACGAAAGTTTTACATTAATTAAATAGTTTAATTAATACTTTACGTTGATCTACGCATAACTCGAATTTATCCGCATTAAAATATTTTATCGCCTTTACACTTAATGTGTAAATTTATGTAAATTTAATATAACAGACTCTTTAAAGCTTTAAATTATTTTATTAATCTTGAAAATAATAGATTGCAATTGTTTATATTTGTTTAAATCACATATTTTTATTTTCCATAAATTAAAGCGTGTTTGCATACAATGTATTGCAATCAATTGCAAGATTTTATTCATTTAGAAACTGTAACACGATATAGTATTTCGATTAAAAATTATCTTCTAATTCTATCACGTGTTTTATAATGATTTTTATCAAAAATATTTAAAGCTAAGAATTATACCAGTGATTTGATGTTTATTCGTGTACTATTTGGAATAAATTAAATTCACAGTTTCGCCACTTTTGTGATATTCGCTCACTCAAATCATTCATCCATTAATATAATACGTTGATTCTCAGTCATTTTTCTAAACGTTCGATACATTATATTCTTGTCTTTAAATTTTATATTACGTCCCATTTATTTCTTATTTGAGTGTTTGGTATCGATCCTATAATATTTATTATCTGTTAAACATCTACTATCTATCTTGTATTATATTATTTTTGTGTATAAGATTTATCTTTTTTGTTTGTAATAAATATCACAGTAAAACTAATTACGAAGATACAGGAGTACCATATTGGCTACGAGTATCTTGATAATTATATGAATGTTATTTATTCAGTACTCAATTTTTTTTTTTTTTTAAATAAATCATTGATTACTAGAAGCATTCGATTCTTGCTTTAACGAACAGAGATTCATTGCACTGCAGAACCTCTATTTCTCATAATGTTTACCTTCTATATATTATATATATATATATATATATATATATATATATTAGAACAAAAGTAACCATATTCAATAAGGAACTAAATCAAGTAGTAGTTAACCTTGTCATGTATACGGTCAAGTTACATACATTGCTAACTATCCAATTAGCTAATCTATTAGTTCACATTCCACTGAAATAATTATTTTATTTTACTTATCAGAAGTACATTCTTGAAATTTTCCTTTACTTTTACATCCATTTATTATATATAATGTATATTTTTACAATCCTATATTCATTTTCATACAAGTCGATAAATTAGAAGTGATTAAAAACTATGAATTTCAATAACACGCAAGTTGTTGTTTTCTATACAACAGCTACACTAGACTCCATTTTAATGTAAAAATAATTTTCGGAGTCTCTTTCAATTCTATATATATTCCTGAAAGTTACAAGTTACTTATAAGCTTTTCAAAAGCTTTTAGCTTTCTTATTTAAATGAGCTAACAATAATACATGCTCTTAATTATTCTG
>NW_011948416.1:2679832-2722332 GCF_000503995.2 Ceratosolen solmsi marchali | reverse complement strand
TAAAAATAATAAAAATAATTTACTAATATATAGCAATAATTCATTTAATATTTAATACAAGACTTTCACAGATCAAGCATAATCTTTTTGCACGAGTCATTATTTAATAACATATTAATAAACAAAACAATAATAAAACTATATCAATATAAAGTATTTAGACAAAAATTTTAGTTACACTATTCATTTATTTTATTCTTCTTTTCCTTCTTGTTATTACTACTACTATTATTATTATTATTATTATTATTATTATTATTATTATTATTATTATTATTATTATTATTATATAACCTTTTTTACTGAATTAATCTAAACATTATTTTCACTTAGGCAAGTGCATATATTGATATTTTCATTTATTTAATTTCCAAATTTAATAAAGCTCAAATTATTCTGCAATATAAGTATTAAAATAAAATTATTTACCAACTTTGTAATTAATGTTATGTATTATTAACAACACCATGCTGAATTATCCATAATAGCGTTTTTTTTTTTTTTTTTTTGTAATTATTCCTATCTCTAGTATTTATTTTCATTTTTCAATGCATTTTACTATTAATATATTTTATATTCTATATAGAATTTTTACACATATTATATAGTAACACTAATTTTTTTCAAATAATTTCTTGAACAATTATTTAAAAGTATAAAATGTATTAACTAAATATATATTTTAAATATGTTAAAAACATGTTTTTTGTTGTTTATTAATAATATAGAACAAGTGTTGTATTATGTAAAAAAATCAATTGAGAGCACATTTGTGCTTAATGGTAATAATGGATCTAATGAATATAGAATATGTAAAAAGTTTGAATTATAATTTAATAAAATAAGGTTCTCTTTATATATTGAAATAATAATGAACAAAATAATATCTTTAACAGAATATAGCTATAAAGGTAAGTATATACAACTGTTAGTAAAAATATTTTGCTATATATATATATATATATATACATATATGATATGACTTCTATCAATGAATAAAGCAAATTTGATGAGTGAAGCAATTATTTCAATCTAGAACACATCTTCTTTTCAATAGACTCCCGTGACAAGCATTGGTACCGAGACCGAACTGATGACGAACAAATTTCAAGAAGCAATATCGGCTAATAAAACGGAGGCTGCAAAACTTGAAATGAAATATAATTTGACTACATCGTCCATAAGCGATATCAAGCAACGCCAACGAATTGAGGCTAAGAAGCTTGTTGAATCCCAACGAGAGCAGCTGCGTATTTATGAAGAGCAGTTACGCCGTCGGCAATTCGAATTAGTATTACAACATAATAAACGTATGCAAGAGCAAATCGTCCAAGAGGATAAACGTCCGTACAGTCATATTTATCGTGATCCCTATGGCTTTAATGCCCTAACTAAGTGGGTGGTTGGTTCACATGGGACTTTTAACGGACATACTGGTCACGGTGACGGCCATGTTTACCAATTTTTTAATCGGGAAAAACCATTGCACTTCGGAGGACACAGACAGCGCGATAATCAATCACAGCAAGTCAGTCAACAGCACCAAGGTGAGTGGCTTTCAAATGACCTTTAGCGAATAGATTTTTAGCTTTATTGTGTATGCACTGGAAGATAATGTTAACAAATCTCTCAACTATAATAATCTTCATTGAAGATGTCATTATAAGTGTTTGCCTACATCAATTTTCATATTGATACTACGATGAAAGATAACTTGACTAATACAGAATATGAAGATAGACATGTTCTAAAGAAAATAAGTCAGTTGACACGTAAAATATCTATTGAAAAACGCATTGATGAAATGAATACTTCGGTTAAAATACAGGAAGATAAATTAAAGTGACAGAATAACCACTAAGCTTCATATAAATCTTCTGTTACTGCCAAAGCTCGGATAAAATATAAAATCATAGATATGTTAATAATCTGCAATACTTGTTATCCAATGTATTGTAAATCAACTATATTTTCTTTACTTATGAATGCACGATAAGAATGTTAAGCATTGCTTATTCTAAGTATTTTATATAAAAAAGTATTATACATCGATTGGAAGACTTGTATGTGTATATGCCTAATAATAATAATAATGATGAAATGATTGAAAATAAAAATCAGCAAGATTTATAAATTTATAGAATTATTTACTATCGTGCCGAAATATGCACATTATTCGCGATAATTGTGTGGTTTTCATAATTTTCGATTTTACATTAAATTAATTATTATAATTTTAAATTATTAAAATTTTTGCTTTTATCACGAGTTCACGAATTTCAATAAAAAATAATTATCTTTAATACTTAAATTTTAACATTATTAACAATTGTTTAATGAAACAATTTATGTTTTTATATTCATTGATATTTTATAAAGAATATTTTTTTTTTAAATTAAAACATGTTTGTCTATTTATTCTGTATTAAATACTGTTTATAAATACTGTATTTGTCTAAAATATGAATTATATATATTTTATATTTAAAATAGTGAATTTAAAAGAAAAAAAAATAATGTTATCAATAAGTGTATTTTATTCAAATATATATTTCATCAATGAATTTTACAGATTGATATTAGTGATGCTTAGGTTTTCAGTTTTGCACAATAAAACTTCTAATGAACAAAATACAACTTATATCTAACTTTATAAATATTTAAATTTTTAATAATAAAAATCTTTTCGCAATAAAAAATATAAATCTTGTTTTTAAAATGAATGAAAATGAAATTTTTAAATTACTTGTTATTTATTCGATTTAAAATCAGTCATAAAATTTTTACATAATATGTATTAAAAATGTATTTTATTATATATTTTTATTATTAGATATCTATTATAAATGTATGTATTCAAGTGTATGTGAATTTATATTATATTCACTCAATTGTACTAGGATTCTACTAATTAATAATCCAGCTCTATATAATTAAAAAAACAACTATTAGTCAGAATAAGCATCGATTGAATTAAATTATTATCTAATAATTAAGAAAAACATTAATTTTTATCGGACAAAATAAATAACGTCATTATTTATTTTTATACTGTACAGATCTTTACAATGAAAATCTAAACAAAATTTTAATTCTGTTTTTTTTTCTAGTGTATCACAGAAATACTAATACAATTATTTCAAAACAATTTCCCTATAAACATATTTTCTATTTCAATAATCATAAATTATAAAACCAAACTTCAATATAATTAAAAATTTAATTAAAATTGTTTTCTCCAATTTGATCATATAAATATCTATCCTTTGCAATAGAACTAATTAATAGGAGTGTATTTAGAAACAACTTCGTCAATAAATTATAAATTATTATATATTGCAAAAGAATAAATATATATATATATATATATATATAATATAGTTTTTTATATAAATAATTTGAATATAATTATATTAGATAGGATATTATTAAGTAAGTAATTAACTATATTGTATATTCGAAAAATGATAAATAAAAATGTTATGTATCCTAAATTAATCACAGTACTGTAATTCAATTTAATTTATTGATTTTTAACTAATTGAACCTCTCTAAATTAATTTATTAAATATCAATTATTACAACTTCGAATAATTATATAAATTTTAAATGTAATATTTAAATTAAATATCTTAATATAATATTTATATGTAGTAATTTAAATAAAACATAACATTAAATCATTTTAATTTAAAAATATTATTCTGAAGAATAAATTCATGCTCTTCTTCAAACTATCCACATAATTAAAAACTAATTATTTATCATTTGTTTAATAAAAATACTTTTCTTTATATTTCTTACAATTATTTTACTTTATACATGTTTTGTATAATAGTTGTTACTAGGACAAAATTTTGATAAAAAATCTGCTAATATCTTACAGTAATCATTAAACAAATAACAAAAATTAATTATTTATAATTTATAATATATTGTAATTGCTATATTACAAATAGAATAAAAATGGTATATAAATATATATATATATATATGTGTGTGTGTGTGTGTGTGTGTGTGTGTGTGTGTGTGTAACCTAATATATTCGTAAAATAAATCTTGTCTCAAGGAATATGTGATATTGAACATTGTACATTAATCTTTTAATAGTTGAAGATCATTATATTTAAAGACATCAAGTTATTTCATTTCCATTACGTAATTAATGGTCCAAATGATTGATAATAATATTATTTAAAATACAGGTTATATTCAATATTCATAATTATTAATGATATTTTTATTATGAATAAAATCTATTCAAAATTTTAACTCTTTTTTTCTTTTTTAGAGATAATACAAAGACATTCTATGAACACTACAATAAATTTTTCTTTACTAACCATTATATATTTTAAAAGATTTTGGTTTAAAAAATAATCCATTAAAAGAAAAAATCTACAGAAAAGTATCATATACAATATTAAAAGAATAATTAATCAAGCATGTCAAGATTTATAAATGTTTTATTGGATTTAGTTTCCGACGTAAAATTCCATCCAATATGTATTTCTCAAAAGAAATTTATCATAAAAACTAAAAGTATAAATTAAATGAGATTGAAAAATGAGTAAATTATTAATTCGTCCAACAGCAGCTTCAGTATGACTTAGCAATGATAATTGTGAGATAACGAAAACTTGTGGGTAAAGTTCTTCTAAATCAAATACATCTTTTCTCTGACTTCCTTTTCACTACTCACTGAAATCGATCAATTTTGTATTGTGCAAATGATGGAAGGCATTCTATTTTCAGAATATTATTTCTAAATAACTCAGCTATTTGCAAATTGCACAAATATTTGAATTTATTATCATCATTAAAATCCATGGTCCGTTACGTAACGGATTTAGTTTCGCTTATCTATTTCTAGCATTATATATTTCATAAGCATCTTTCTCTTCAATAAATTTAGCGTTCAACCTTCTGTAATTACATTTAGAAATATAATTTAGATAATCAAATGAAATTATGATAGTCGATTATACCAATGTATAAAAATTGAATTCAGCTCCTAAATATTAGCTGTAAAAAACTGATTATAAAGAATAATAGACGTTACCAATAAATAGTTCCGAATTAATGAATGAATTAATTAATTAATTAATTAATTAATTCAGCTTTTCCAATTGATTTAACTATAAAAGTTAATCGACTTTGAAAAACTCAAATTAAATTAATGTCCAGATAGGTAGATTTTTTTTTTATAGGATCGTCATAATTATCGATTATTTTACAGAGCCAAAATCTTCAAGACCGGTAAAATCGGCATTACCCCTGATCAGCACGAGCACTACCACCACCACCGCCATGACCACCAGCACCAGTAGTCGTACGAGCATCACAAGTACAAGTACAGCAAGACCTACTCGTTATTATGAGGTACACGAGGTGGTCGACGAGGGGATCAATACCTTTGCCTGGCCCAACTGGTTCGGTATCATCAATGCCCTCGACAAAGCCACCTATACTCGGCCCGATCGAGTGCAAAACAATATCGCACCAAAGAAAGTGAAGGTCAAATTGAATAAACTGCCGCCTCAGAATAAAATCGCTTCGAGAGATCAGGACGACTATAAGAGTAAATACGCGCAGGCGAGAAAAAATTATAATGCCTCGGAGGCGGAGCTGACGGGAAATGAGATCGA
This sequence comes from Ceratosolen solmsi marchali, assembly GCF_000503995.2. Classification (NCBI taxonomy): domain Eukaryota; kingdom Metazoa; phylum Arthropoda; class Insecta; order Hymenoptera; family Agaonidae; genus Ceratosolen; species Ceratosolen solmsi. Next base: position 2,716,684 of record NW_011948416.1, on the reverse strand, counting down.
CAGCGATTTAGAATCAAGCGAGAAAAGGCTGACTATGATCGAGAGAGGTGAACAAATTCTATTACCTAACAACTAAGGATTACGCTATGACTTGACCCCTTCAGCTTTTTTTACACACATGAATGAGACTTGATGATTTTTAGATTGATGTAAAATATAAAGTACTAGCTCTAATTTCCGATCGATCTGATATGTTTTAGAAAAATTTTGTGAAACTTAGAATGAAAAAATTTAAAGCATCGACTTCGATTAATACTTTAATTATACATAAGAAAGGATTGGGTAACATATGATTGTATAGTAGTGGAGACTTAAGACTACTAACTTCTATCAACTTCTTTATTACAATTATTTTTATACATGCTTTTTTATAATATATTTTTAAAATATTTTTTAGTTGTCTTCCATTTTGGTATTTGTAATGTTACCACATTGGTTTTTCTTTTTTCTTTTTTTTTTTTTTTTTTTTTTTTTTTTTTTTTTTTTTTTTTTTTTTTTTTTTTTTTTTTTTATCTTTTTTTATTTTTATATAATTCGTAAATTCGAATCATTTAAGTAAATGTATTTTTTATATACTTTCAAAATTATTTTATGCAATATCCATTTTAACAAGATTTTATATCAAAAGCATAGTTGATATTAGATTTAAATTGAAGACTTGAATTTTTGCATTAATTTATTACATTAATATTAGCGTGTTTAATTATAATTTCTATATTAGAAATTTTTCGATAAATTATTATATTCATGGAAGAATTATATTGTTTAAGAATAAGTTTATATAATTTGAAAATTTTTAATCTTGCCTTACGGAACGTTAATATTTACGATATAAACATTTAGACTAATGCTTGCGTTTAAAGAGATGTCGCATTTATTACATTCACGTTTGATAAAATAGATGTATTTGGAACTGTAAACTTGTAAAATATATTATTATATACAGTCATTATAAAATCCTCCTAATTAAAAAGACGAGTGAATTTGTATTGCTTAACCACGAAGATTCAATGCTAATAATATTTCCTTAAATTTCTTGACTTTTTAATTATTTGCCATAACATAAAGTTTGTAGACTATGATATATGAAATAAAAGAAAATAATTTGCGCAAAAATAGTTGTATTTGTAAATCCTTTATGCATTAGAATGCTGAAATCATGCAGCGGTTTTCAAAGAAAATAACCCCTCGATTCTAGTGAAATTATGATAATTTATCACGAACGGTGTTTTAAAATTCTTCCTTACAAACGGTACGCCATCACTTACATCTCCAAACACATCATCTTTTTACAAGAGCAACCAATACTCAGCAATACAAAATAACATATTCAACGAAAACTAAAAAAAAAAAAAAAAAAAAAAAAAAAAAAAAAAAATCGTCAAGTCTTTGTTTCGTATCGTTAAAAGAAGATAAAAAAAAAAACACAACTCGGACTGCCATTCGAACTGCCAATTTGCATTCTTTATCATGCAGATAGATTGAAAACCCGTTTTTTAAACAATAACAAAGAAAAAAAATAATAATAAGCTTGGAAAGAGTCACGATCACTGACCACTACAAAGAAAAGTATAAAAATGAAAAGAAAACAAATACAGAAGAGGACACTTGATCAAGCTCATCTTATCATCGTGCTTTCGTTTTTTAGTAAATGCAACCGATTATTTTTACCTTCTTAAGTCTCCTCGCGTAAAGCCTGACAATAAAAGCGCATGAAAATCTCTCGAATAAATAAGCCAATTGATATGCGCATGGGCATGGCAGGCGACGCTTACATACACACATGCATACGTATGCATACACGCGGCATGCAACATTATTTGCAAAAGACATGGCAGACGGACAACCCATGTACTTTTCACACTTTGTATTATATTGCACAGATATATACACACGTACAACATAGCTTTAAGCTTATATTATTACTTTGCGATTACATAAAAGATAGCGTTAAATGAGAATGAAAATTCGCCACGTTTTTTTTTTTTTCCTTTTTTTTTTTTTTTTTTTTTTCTTTTTTTTTTTTTTTTTTTTTTTTTTTTTTTTTTTTTTTTTTTTTTTTTTTTTATAAATATGTATAGTTAAATTTATAAGCATCTTACGGCGTTTGCAAAATTCACGCATAAGTTGTGCAAAAATTATCACGAAGAAAAGGCACTGAAAATGTAGTTGGATAAATTGTTTAGCAGGTTTTATGTTGTGAGTTGTATATGTAATTTTTGCAATTTTTTGAGATTGATACTACTAAATTATTCAACATTACGTATATGTGTTTCCAATGAAAATCGTGAACAGCAATATCAATAGAATTTTGAAAATAGTATTATAAGAAAAACATTAATTAATTTGTTTTTAAATTTTTATTTTATATTTATACAGCGAAAATTCTAATTCGAATTTTATATCATATCGTATAATTAATAATTTGGAAATTTAATAAAATTATATACGGAATAATACTGATTTCATTGTAAGAATTCAATATTAAATAATTAAAATTAATTTACTTTCCATGAATGTAAATACAAATATTTAATATAAAATTTTATATAGTTATATAGAATTTCATTTATTTATAAATTTTCAGCTATTTGTAATTTACTGCAATAAAAATTCTACAAAATTTATGCTAAATAAGTATTATTTAAAGAATAGACTAAACATTTATTGCCAGAGAAACCCTAAGCTCATCAATCTTAATATGAATATCATATTTTGTTAAGAAATAAATGTATCTTGAGATTTCGCTTATTATTTATATATATTTTTTATGGAATTTTAAAGTAAATAATATTATATTTCTTTCCATAATTGACAAAAAAAAAAAATTGCCATCAAAAGATTCAATTATAATTCATAATTATTGTAATTTGTAAACAATTTTATTCCATTTCAAATATAGTGGAAAACGTTTTAATTACATTCTATTATTAATTAAATTAAATAATAAAAATTATTAATTAAACAATAAATTTAGAAAAATACATTTTGATAATGGAATGAATCTATATGATTTCCTATATATTTCAAATAAAATAGTTTCATAATAATATCCGTGACATTTAAATGTGAAAAGTGTGAAATATTTATTAAAAAATTTCATCGTTTTATATATTTCATTAAAATTTAACTATAAAAATTTGAATATTCATAAATTTCTAAATGATTTTTACGTAATTTCTCTTAATCAGGAAAGATTCAGTATATAAATATCTTTATTCATTCCACTAAATCATCATTGGTCCACAAAATATTCTATGGTTTATCATTACAAGGAATCACGAAGAATTAAGTATTTTCTGTTATGTAGAAACATAATTAAGCTTTAAACTTTCATTTTATCCTATGGGTTATTAATTAAATATATTTGTTTTATAACATCTAGATAAATGCATATGCTTGTACTGGAATATATAAACATATTTTTACATTCTTATCCGATTTATTGTTCTCAATTAAATCATTATATGCAAGGAGTATATTATTTAAAATACGATATACAATGCAATATAGAACAACAACATTTGCCAATATAAGCTACTCATGTAGTTGCATAAAAGTTTTTTTATATCAATTTAACAACGAGCTTTATTAATTATATTGAGCTTTTGTATTATAATGGAACCATCTAAATATCATCATATATTCTAACTTATGTAATATAAAAGTAGTAAATTTAATTAAATATAACAACACTTGCAATATAGTAGATGCGTTTTCACATAATTAATAAATTTTCAAGAACTTTCATTCCAATAATAAAATTTATGTACGTCAACCACAATACTTACTACGATTTATTTAACGTAATAAATATTGTTACGTTATAATGCACATAATATTTATAATTTTGTTACAAGTAGAAGCAATATATTACATATTTTTCATAAATTTTGTATAATAAATTAATTATTCCATAATCATTTTGATACATTATATTTTAGGCTTTTTTTTTTTTTATTTTAAAATTTTTATCTATCAAGTGTATTATTATTTTTAGTGTAATACTTTTATCTATATTCCTTTTACTCGGGCAAATTATTCTATTGTTTATTATGTATATAAATACATCGAAAAATTTTATTCGATAATTATATGCATTTATTTTAAAACGAGTAAGAATATAAAGTTATTCACCTGGAATCATAAACTAAAATTTCTATGTATATCATTAGCAGGACTAATAATTCAATTTCAAAATTATGAAAACGTAAAAATATAGTTTCTAAAATTACATAAGAATAAATTACTTCAATTAAAAAAATAATGTTATTTAATAATGAAAAAATATTTTACTGCTCGAATAGTTTTATTAAAATTTCACGTATTTTTTTCTAAAATTTATATCTCTAATGAAACGCCTTGAACGTGTCATACATACACTTATATAATATAAGATGATATTAGAAGTGAAGGTTAAAGTATAAAGCCATAACGATCTATAGCAAGAAGGTAAAAAACAGAATCCGTTACGTCATTAATTTCTTTTTAAGAATTGGAACAGCGTGGTAAAGCAAAATTTGATTATACCACCATGTTAAGTACATTTTATAATTGTAAAGTAACATAACAGTGCTTTAAAGTAGACTATTTTCTAACAAGTTATCATATTATCTAAGATTTATAACGATCAAGTAAATTATATCCGATCATAATAATTTCAAATGTGAACCTTTGATCTTCTTGTTCACATACACTAATTACGAAGATGAAATATTTTTTTTTCCTTTCAAGTTGCTCACAATCTTACGCATTCATAATTTCGTTGTATAAATATATAAGTAAACAATACAGCGATGTTTTATGGAAAGTAGGAAATTTTAAATATTTCTTAAAAAATAATTGTACATCCTCCATTTAAAAAGTTTTATAATTATCGGAGAACATATAATTCGTATTTTGAAAGTCTCATTTAATAAAATTAAAAAATCAGTTAAAGCACGTATGAATTTAATTTGAAAATCGATATTATCATTAGTGGAAAGACTTCTTTGTTTCACAATTAAATGTATTTCTAAACGCACTTGTAATATCAATTGTTTACCAAAGTGTGAGCTAATGTACATTCTATTCGTGATTAATCCATTAATTGTTACTGCTATATAGAAAATAATTTTATTTTACAATGTCTTGTCTACGCTGTATTTTCGACCGTTACTAGACAGTGACAAAAAGTTTATTCGATTTAATTAATTTTATGTCAATCGTAATTAGGAGCACATAATCCTACTTAGAAACTTTTAATAATTATTATGATGTGTAATATAGTTATCATAGATAAGAATTGGTAATAAAAAAAATTATGTAAAGAATATATAATTCATACATATTTTTTCATATTATCTATAAAATAAAATTTTTTCTAATTATACAATTAAAATTTCGTTGTTAATTTATTAACACCTGTAGAGTTTCCTATTTTATATATATTTTGCCTGATCTCATACAAATTCAGTTTTAAGCATTCGAATACTTGAATAAAACCTAAAATTCCTGAGAAATATTTATAGTATATATTACTATAATATTTAGAATATTTACGGTGTCATTTATTATAATAATTAAATTATTATTAATATCATTCAAAACTATGAATAATAATTTAACTTCTCAGCACGTCGTAGAATAATATCTCCTTATAATAATTGAGATAAAAAATATTAGAATTTCGATGTGTATTGTTACTTATAATTTGGTAGTATTTATACTCTTATTTTATAGTGTTTCTTATTTAAAATTTTGCAAGATATATCCAACATATAAAAATATACTATTTTGGACTATATTGAATCTATGCTTTATGCTTTAAGGAAAAAAATACATATTTCAAAATATAATATAATAACTATTTTATTAACAAGATACGGATTTATAAGAGAAGTATTCAACCGAAATAATAGTAAACTTGTTTTATTAAATGGTTTATACATTAATATTTTGGCTTTTGACTTTTCACCGTGTAAGCATAATTTATATGATACATGTATAATTGTACAAACAAGAGTTTGCGTTTTTATTGAACCATATACACATGAATGTACAAAAGAAGTAATTAATTCATAGATTGAAAGAGAGAGAGAGAGAGGGAGAGAGAGAGAGAGAGATGCATAAAATGTAATGAAAGAAAATAGCAATTTACACATGTAATCTGGAGCATCGTTTATTAAAATCTCATGTGCACGATTACGCGGAGCGCATAACGCAAGTTTACCACCAGGAGGTTGCACATTGTGTAACCAAATAGCAGTACCAGCTTCTCTATGATTAAGTAACTGTTTTTTCATCTTTTTTTCTACTGAAGTTCACTCGCAATCAGATATTCTCCTGCGAGTTAAGATTAGTCGCGTTTCATAGACTCCTTCGAATTCCGTACAAACACAACAAGAGAAAGACTGACTAAAGCAAAGACAGATACAGACAGGTAGATAGCGAGAGAGAGAGAGAGAGAGAGAGAGAGACAGGCAGACAGACAGTAAGAGAAAGAGATTGCGAGAGGGGGAAAGAGAGACAGACAGAGAGATCAACGAACCCCGCAGAATTCATCTTGGCTCTTTCTGCATTTAAACACATTGCACACAGGACGCGAATTGGACTTTTACTATCCGCCTAGAGTGAACACGTCGACGTTGCTACTTAATGGACGTAAAGAAAAGAAGTCGGAAGATATATGTGGAGAAACAGAAATGGAGAAAGGATGAAAAGTGGTTTATCTCTTAGTTCGATAAAGTTGTAACTATGACAGGCAAGTATTAAGGTTTGCATGTACCTAGTCGAAATGCATTTCGTAACTTTCACTATTACGCTTTTTCGTAATTAATTCAATTTTATTCGTCAAAGATGAATAACATTTTATTGAATTATTTACTATGATAAAGTAATAAGTTCTGAGACGTTTATCAATTGTAAATAGATTATTAATAGGTCGAGTATGCAAATCAGAAAGTGTCAATATCTCCAAGTAACTTTTGTCCTACAAAATCCATTGTCTCCAGAGTATAAATATATTGCATGTCTATAACTCTAAATAATTACATTAATTTAATATATCTTATTCTCGAATATATCTTGGAGAAAAAACAATATAAGAAGAATATCAATTTTATTAATCGCTACATAATAATTTAATATTATTCATTCCCATTGATATGAACATAAATAAATACATTAGTTCAGCAGAAAGAATATATTTACAGAATTATTATTATTTTTATGTTATTAGAAAAAAATTTAAAGTATAATTTTTATAGTTAATAATAATTATATTTATACATTATCATGTTTAATGTAAAATATTCTCCATATCCCTAATATTATAAATATGCGGCTACTTCATATTATAGAGGAATAAAGTAGTGGAAAAGATAAAAAGGATGATAAATATTACAACAACAAAAAATAGAAAATATTATTAAATGGAAAAGTTATTCCACGAAGTCTTGTTTCATGATCGGAAACGGAAACATAATATTTATTTAATAAAAATTTTATCGTAATTTAGGGATTTCTTCGGCAGAGGAATAAAAAATGACTTAATATTTTGCTCAATTGCGTATTAATTTGTGAAACTTTATTAATGTTCAAAATTCAATTGAGGATGCCGCTAATATTTTTTTTAAACAGGCAACAAAAATATATTATAAATAACAATATCATATATTACTCTTCTATATATGACTAAATATACTCCAATGTAAATGTTTAATTAAAATAAAGATATGATACAAATATGAAACTGTTTCATTAGATGTCTAAAGTATTTCAATAATCGTAGACTACGAATAATAACGAACTTATAAGTCCCGTATGCTTCAAATAATATTACAATATCAAAATTATCTTTAGTATGGTATTACATAAAGCTGAAGTGCATTATAACTTCCGACAAGCAAACATGTTTCTAAAAAGAAAATAAGATTAAATCATAAGTTATTGTCAACGACAGAGATATACATTACTAAATTTATTTTGAATTTGTTCAAATCAGAAAATACTCGAATATTTGAAGAGGGTTAAATAATAATAAGGTATAAAAGCAAATAAATGGTCGATAATTTCAAATATTATAAATATAAAATTTTTTATAACCTGCAAAAATATTCTTTAATTAGAATATTCGCATAAGTATTAAAATCATAAGAATGATATCAAATCTTAATTTATTAATATTCATTGAGAGATATAAAAGAAATTAATGATTTACTAAACGATATTGTTTAAATAATTGAGATTAAAAAAATTTATAACATTTAAATTAGTATTCAAAATATTTACTGTTATGCTGATATGTATATTGCTAATAATTTTTAGTAATTATATTAGTAAATATTATTTTATTTTTTTTATTAATTCTAAAATATTCCTAAAAAATTGAAAAATCTTATAGTAGCAATGTATTTACCAATTACTAAAAGGACTGAGAGTAATAATGAAAAAAAAAGGAGGCAGAAAAAAAATAAGGAAGGAAAAAGAAACCAACGTGATAATAATTTATAAATTGTTTTGAAATCATTAATAAATTATTAAGTCATCAGAAAATGAATACAAAGATTTAATTAAAGATATAAATTACAGAATTTAAACAAAAATTTATTTAATCCCAATTATTTTTATTACTAATCGAAGGACATGTAGAATGCTTAAAACCGGATTGATAGAAAATTCATCGTAACAATGCTTTCACCTTCCAGAAAGTACTTTATTTAAAGAACCGTTTGCAAAAATAAAATAAAAAAAGAACACAATATTGAAATTTGATTGTAGTTAACTATGCTTATATTATTGAAGTGGTAAATATAATTAATAAAATAAGAAAATTTCTCGACTTATAAGTTTTATAGCTATTGCAAGCATAACTATTCCATGTACGTACATAATTTTTTTTTTAATTGATATTTTATTGCGATATTCCATTTTTAGAAAATAAATAAAAATTACGGTTGACCATTTACATTAAAATTACTTTCTAGTTTTCAAATTTCATTATCATTTATGCTCACTATAACAACTGCATTAAAAAAAATTAATGAAATGAAAAGAACGTTAACTATTATGTTTATTATAATATTATTTAAATGTTCATTTTTACATGTAAATTACAAAAAATTTTCCTTGTAATAATTATTTATTAATAATTATGTATATTATTATATTAATAAGGAATCTAACAAAGCGGAAGAAAGTATCCCATTTTTAATATATAACTATTACAAAAATAATTACAGATTGACTGGTTTTATTAAAAATCTATTATTTATATTATTCATAAAATATATATGTATTATTTTTAATCGTCGTTTTGTTTATAAATACATTGGCTTATTTAAATCTTAATTTATGTTATTGATGAAGTTACGAAAGCTGACTAGAATATGAAAAAGTGAATGGAAAATTTTTAAAAATATAATGAGAGCTGAGTTATCGTAATCTGTATAAGAAATCGATATTTACGATATTTACTATAGTATATATCGTATAAAAGTAAATGTTAAAAATAAATAATTTAACTTAATAAATAATTAATAATTAATTTAAATATAAACATTTGGAAAAATTATTCTTTTTTCAGTAATACAGACTGTAATACCCGTGAAACATCAATTTATATTATTACTGCGTATTATTAAATTAGTAGAATATTGTTTAATCCTTAAAGTAATTTACCGCAACAAATGACAATGATATAGTACATGTATAAGTATGTAATATGTTAATAATAATGTAAAATAAATCAAATTACAAAATTGCCTGATTGTTTTAGAAAAAATTACTTCTAAATAACCCATGAGGTATGTAAATAAAACTATTTGCTGTATTACTCAGAGAAAACACTTCTTAATATTATAAATAGTTGACTATAATAAATTAGGTTAGAAAATAACAGATCAATCGTGAACAATTGTTTTCCACAATAACGTATTTATTATCTAAATGCAAGTGTGCAAATTCCACAAAAATGCTTCGAAATCGGAGTATTTATACCATGAACAATATATATTCCATTCCATACTTCTTTGATGAAAAAACAATAGAAGCACAGATAACGAGACGTAATTCGAAAGTATTGGAGGTGAATGCATGAAAGCAACAATAAACGCGTATAGATAAAAATCGTGATAGGTATGATGCATAAGATGCTCCATACACATTACATATGCTTCTTATGCGTGTGTAATTACAGCTAATCATTGTACGTCAAAATGGCAAAAATGTTAAATGTCCGAGTGGAATTAAATTTAATTCAAAGTTCGACCAAACATTGCCTCTACGTTGCAATTATTAATTAGAGAATACATTTTTATTCCAGATGTTTTTTTTATTTTATCTAGATACATTTTTGTTCTATATAGATAAAGGTTTATTAGATAGAAAATATTTTCATTCTGATGATATTTTAAAAAAGAATTCTTCTAAATTATATCTAATTGGTTTTTTCACTGTGATAGAAATAAAATTTCTCTAAAATTTTAGTGAATTTATGAAATCCACTCTAACTTTATTATATTCTGTTTAGTGAGCGTAAAGCGTGTACAAAATATAGTAGTTAATGAAAGAAGTTCATTTATAATAAAATATTTCAAATTCAGGAAAATGGATAATATATAATTATGAAGATACTATTGTTATATTAGCGTATGGATATGAATATAATACATTTAATTTCAATTCCAATTCAATTCAAAACTTCCATAAAATATATTAAATTACCATTTAAAATTAATATTTAAATTAATAAGGTGATTTCTTATTGATTTATTTATTACTGACTATATATTAATAATATTGTTAAGTGATCTATTAAATACAATATTTATTAAAACATAAACGAATATTTATATAACAAAAGCATTATAATTAATGAAAAATTAATGTATATTTTATAATACCGCAGCACTAATATGCCATATGAAATGTAAGAGAATAGCGTCCTGCATCGTGCTCAATTTTATTAATTTTCTTACTTCATACAATAACTATACTTAAAATTTTCGTAAATATATTTAAAATTTAAGGGAATATTTTTATTTATAAAAAATTTGAGCTTTTATTTATAGTGTTTTTTAATTTCGCGTCCCAAATAAGAATTTTTATTAATTCCGTCACTCGCTATTAAGATCAAAATACTATCGATTGTTAAAATTTTTTTCGAAATTGTATTCGATTTTATATATCTAAAATATTTATTTACAACTTTCAACGATGATTGGTAAACAAAATTATTTTTAATTTTATGGGTCCAATAATCCTATCTACGAGAAATATTTATCTTGCAATCAATAAAATAATTTATTATTCATTGAGTACTCATCCAAATATAATTTAGATAATATTATTTATCTTACATATTTTATTTATTTCAAATATTTCATTATTTAAAAAAAAAAAACAGATAATTAATAAATAATATCAAACTTTTTATCTCATTTATTGGAGTAAAAAAAATAATTATAAAATATTGTTATTTTATAAATTCTATAATAATTATAATAAAAGAATGTTTAAGTCATAAAATAAATATTACTTTAGTTAAAAAAGGAAATAATTCATTGTTAGAAGTAAATCGAATAAAAAATGTTAAATTTTGGAATAAATCAAATTACATTAGATTTGTACTATAAAGATATAAATCTATGAAACTCTTAATAAATGGTTAAAGGAGTAAACAAATATATAAGATTATTTAATCATAAACAATAAATGTATTTGAAAAATAACGATAGTTCGAATGCCACGTTTTGGCTTTGCTAAAATACTATCAGAATCTCGGTTACTCTGAAATACTTTGAAAGTTATAATTTGTCAAACAATCTACTTGTAATCATATGTGAATATAATATATGGTTTTTACGAAATATAAAACAATAGTTTTAAGATAATCGAAAATAAAGTATTTAGATTAATTGAAAATCAGCCTGCAGAAATATAAAATATACTCAAGTTCTACAAAAAAAAAAAAAAAAAAAACTCATAACAATTTTATTCCCTGTTGTGAATAAATAATTATAATGAAAAATACGAAAATGATATATGTAGTTATGTTGGAAAAATAAGAAAGTAAATTATGGTTAATTATATGGGGTAAGAATAATAGTTATTAACTTAAGTTAAGAAAAATATTTATATATTAATATAATAAATTATTTCCAACTGAAAATCATCGGTAAAATTTATATGGAATAATTATACTCTGTAATTATTATTCATAACTTTACTGCGTTCAATTACTATTATATATTACAAAAAATGATAATTTTCTATACTAATTAATTTTTTCACATTTTATAAACTTATGTATATAAATATATGAATTGTATTAGGGCGACTTCAAAAAAACTATTGGATATTACTATTAAAACTTTTACTAAATGTATAGAAATACACCTTTCTTTGGACATGCATATATATATTTTTGTCTGTTTGTGTATATGTGTGTGTGTGTGTGTGTGTGTGTGTGTGTGTGTGTGTGTATATATATGCATATATACATAGGTACTTATCATATTCAATGTTCTTTGTACTTTTGTGATAGAATAAACTAAAATCGATGAATAGTAATTTAAACACATGAAAATTCCTAATCACTATCTATTTGATAAATAAAACAAATATAATAAAAAATTTAATGAAAATATAGAAAAACTATTTATTGAATAAAAATTAATGACATTCCTATTCCTGTAAATCCGTACCTTTTATTATAAGGTTAATAATGTTTGGATCACATGCATTTCTGATATATAATGTTTATACAATTATATAATTATAATTACAATTGTTTGAAGATTAATTAGTGTTTAAACATGTTTCACAAATAATACAATAATAAAATATTTATTGGCACAAAATTGTAAACCAGATATAATTTGAACAAAACACTACTTTTAATACATTTTCATCGACATAACTTAATTCCTAAAAACAATTAAAATCATCTACTCAATGAAATTTTATCAATAATATTTTTAATAATTAATGAAATGAATGGATAAAAACAGCGGTAACCTTAACTGCCCAAATGTTTATACAATATGGAAGTATATCAGTACACTGCCAAAGTATATCAGTTTTTTCAATTTATATAGTAATATTAAATTCCATAATATTTTTACATATTTTATATAAAAATGGCATTATAATCATAGTTATTCATTAATTTCTGCAAAACGTAAAATATTAAAACACTGTTATAAAATATACATACTCATAGGACAAAATTATAAATTGTTGAATGAACACAAGCCCGTTCATAAAATGTTGTTTATAAAGTTTTAAATTACATTATTTATATCTTATATCTATTACATAAAGCATTTGTGTTTCTCCGAGTACCAATGTGTGCTTAGAAGTATGCGAATGTATTCATTTTGATTAAAAATATGGATATTATATATAAGTAGAATATCTATTTGAATAACTTTAATTAAAATTATAGAATTTTGTATTTCTTTTATTGTAAATTAATAGTTATAACACAAAAAATATTTAAATAAATCAAAAAATATAAGATAATGGAAAAATATGCATTGAATGTCTAATATCCTAAAATTAGAATAAAAAAGGTAAGTAAAAAGATTAAATCTTGATTCATCATAGTTTATAAAGATATATGTTTTATTTTAACTTAATATTTCATTAAATTATTTATCAATAATATAAGAAAAATATGTAAGTGCAAAAATTATTTCTTATTATTATGAATAAGTCCAATTTTTATTATTTTAATGAAATCATAATAATACCTCAAGATAAATTGTTTGCAAAATGAACAGAATTTAGTTTCTACTTTAATGTTTTTTCCCACGTTGACAATTTGCAATAGAGGCTTAAAAAACAATATAAATTGAAAGTTTTAATTAGTATTGAATTTTAAATTCAAATCTTCTTTTATTAAATTGTATACATTTTTATTAATACTAAAACATATAGATCATTTTATTGTCTGCTGGAATGACAGTATATTTTTTTTGTTGGATAATTATTATATATTATCTCTTGTATAATTTGATGCAAAATATTACGTAATATTTAAAAATATATAACGTTGGCATATAATTATCATATAATATTAAGTTTTTAAAAGTTTTTATAATTAATTTATATAATTTTACTTTACATTGCAAAATATTTAAATTTACATTTAGTTTTACATTATATATGACCTTGAATAGTTTATAAATTTACCTAAATGGTTAGATTACATAGTAACCTAAGATATATATATATATATATATATATATATATATTTATTTATTTATTTGAAAATTTGAAAAATTCATTTTGTAACAGTCTAAATAAGACAGAACTACAGCAAACTCACAAAATCAATATTATTATAATATAATTATACAGTTAATATATCTGACCTTCTCTTGATTTCTTTTTCCTTTCAAAATTCCTAATGATTATTAAAATTTCTATTATATTTTGATGTTAATACTTGCACTTTATGTTAAAACATAAAGTGATCAGACTCGTTACAAATGATTTGTAATATGGTTTTAACGTTCGAATATTTAAGTACAATTCATGTATTCTGTCCAATCTCTAATTCTTCTCACTTTTTCAATATAGAATTTCTAGATAGTTTAATGATTTTCCTAATTTGCATGCTAATTATGGTATTTTCTGAACTTCCGTATCTTTTTCTGTTAATTCAATTTTTTCAATGTATTTATTTTAAGAGTGAGCAGCCGCAAAGAGACGGGCGTATATGCGTAAAAGTGAAAGAGAAGTTTAACAAAATGAGCTGAGACCAATTAAAGTCATTTTCAATCTTCCGTCCTCTACTATCGTCACTCCAGCGTGCCAAACTTCATTTTCTCTTGAAGTCCATCTCATGCCCCTTGATGTAGTCAGCACTGGAAGAGCAACAATTAACCGCCGATATTAAATCACCAAAGCCAATAGAAAAATTTCTAATAATATAAAGTCTGATGATATAATATCCTAATATAGCATATTTATAAAAGTATTTGATATTTATGTTTTTCATACATTACTTTTTACACTTTATACTTTCAATATGTCAACAAAGAAAGACACTCAAATGAGTTTTGATGTTTTTGATTAACATAGAATTGAAAATTGAATGCTTGCTTCAGTCAGTTTCATTAAACATTACCCATTAGCATTAATAATTAAATATTAGACTGCTTGCTAACAAAAAATATTAATAATAGTTATGATTTTATATCTATTGAATAAAATGTAAAATTTATCCACTTCATTTTCTCTAATATTTATATTTTATCAATTTCAATAAAGAGACAATTAATGATGAAGATTATTTGTACTGGTGATAATAGTTACGTAGTAAACAACCAATCGTGTTTTAACAGGAAGATGAATTTATTTATAATTTTTCTAGACTCGAATTTTCATTTACATTTTCTAAACCTTAACGAAAAGTGTTACATATTGAATTAACATAAAAATTCTAGTTTATTTCTTATAAAACTAATTTTAATTGCAATGCTTTATATTTTGAACATCCATAAATTAAAAAATAAAAATAAATTACTAATTATGTTTTAAAATAGTTTAAGTTCAATATAAAACAAATTTGGTAAATGGAAAGTATAGCTTATCCTTATCCTTGCTTATTCGATAATTTAATTTGCCATTTTCTTTAACTATCTAACCTACGTCTTCTTCTTCTAAAATACTTCTTCCAAATAAAAAACATGTTATAATCTTTAGTTGCTTATTTATTAAAAAATACTTTCAATTTTTAAAAACAAAATGTCAATGATTTATTTTCATATTTATTTAAATATTTATATTTTTATATATATATATATTATATATGAACGTAAATCACATTTTCCATATTGTTTTATCAATTGCTATAGTATTATAATTAATTTTGTTATATTTAAAATAGATTTATAAACTTAAACTTTTGATCCCCTACTTTATCAAATTATGATTTTCTAGAATAATGTAGGGCAAATATCTCAAAAACAAAAGTTTCACGATTAATCAGAGTTAATGATCGAACAATGAATATTTGTAAGTTAAAATCTTTATAATTATTCTTTAAAGTAAGAACTGAAATTTAAATAAAATTCTCTAAATGTATATTCCATTTTTAATTTGAAATATATATCTTAACGTACAAGAGTATTATAAATCTAAATATAACGAAATACGTTTTATTTTTCTTATTAAATAAGCTCTTATTATATGCAAGATAAAATGAAGTCTGTGCGTAAATATTTGATAAAAATTGAATTTCTATTATATTTTAGATGAAGAATTTAAAAATAATATTTTTTAATTCTTTATATTATATTTCAAGAAAATTTTCAGCTCCCTATTTTACATAACAAATTGTGATAAATTTTTAATAAAATAAAATTTCACGAAATTGAACTTATGTGCACTATATTTAAAATACTCATACATTTCCTTATAACGGGTGCAATTAAGTAAATGAAAAAAAAAATATATATACAACAACATGATAATTGTATAATTGTTTAATTATTAAATTTTATCCTAATAATAAATAAAGTCCATAAACGATATAAAATAACGAAATGATATCGCTAGCTTTAAATTTGTAATATTATTAATACGCACTAAGATCACAGAGGTAAAATGTTGAGTAATTATTATCGAGTAATTATAAGTTTGTTAAATCTGGGGAACAATGAGTAAGAGTAAATATAAATTATAAATTTCGTGAAACTTTCTGTAAAACTACGTCGTTTACAGTGTTTAAAAATACATTTTTCTTACATTTAATCATTTGTATTTGTAAAAATTCTCGTTCAGAAATCATACGTTCAGCTTTACTTCACAGCTAATTTAGAAATGCATTCGTAATAATAATCCGAAAAATAATAAGATAAATTATAAAATGATGATAAAAATTGTTAAAAATATAGTTTGTTTGTACTAAAATAAATGTGTATTCTTGCGTTGAGAATGATATATAAATTGTGTCGGCGACAGTATCTCAATTCTTCATTGCTCATCAATAATTTTAAATTTTGAAAAAACTATTTAATATTCAGAATTCGATTGTGTTTAAAAAAAAAAAAAAACATCCTGTATCACGTCATTTGACTCCCTGCCTCTTCATCGGTCATTAACGAAGTGGACACCGAGAATAAAATATTACTGAGACATGCTAGATTTCCTTCTCAATTCTCACTCTCATTCTTTCTCGCTCGCACACGTACGCACAGACACATACTCTCTCTCTCTCTCTCTCTCTCTCTCTCTCTCTCTCTCTGTCTATGTATCTATCTATCTATCTATCTATCTATCTATCTGTCTGTCTCTATCTGTCTCTGTCTGTCCGTCGCTGTCACTCCAACTGAGTTCCCGTATCCGTCAGGTATACATGCGGCGCCGCGCGAGGTGAAGGAGCCGAGCCCACGCAGCAGGTGTGCGTTTTGCCTTCACGGAAGACAGTCGAGCGCGCGCCAGTTAACGCAAAGATGTCGAGGCGTGCAGTGTGGTTGGAGGTCGAAACAGCGAACGCGATCGTCTGGCTACTGCTGGTCGCGTTATCAGCCTTCGCGGCTGGCTTTCCCGCAGCCCGGGAAAATGGAGCCGTCGATTCATCCGGTGCGGTAAGTTATTCCAGGCACCCCCGGCTGGATCATTTCTCGACCTTGCGATTGTCAAACCTCGAGGATCCCTCGTGGCCAATGAGGATTATCCGAATCATATCAGCGCTCCGAATTGATCATCGGCTTTCGCGAAGACCGACGTGCACTCCCGACGAGTTATATACCTTCGAAATCAGCAGCGCCGCTCACTCGCTAATGATCGCTTACCGATATTTCCGCGCGCTCGATCAAAGAACGATTGCTAACGCGGGGCCCTATGTTAGGTCCAAATACGGGAATTAGGGGGATCGCGCGATGGAGGAGCTCAGTTTTGCAAAAAGCAAAATTATCGTTCTTCAAATTGTTCGCCATTCGATATAATATTAGTCCCCGTTGAAGAACAGAAGGTAAAGAAAAGGCAACACCGCGGCTCCCCGAGCGAGCGGCTCGCGATCGATGATGACTGGCCAAATTGTCGGCGCCAGTAGTATATACCGAGGGCAATACGCCGTGCTCAGCCAAGAGAAAGGTTTATGCAATTATCAAGAAACCGAGTGAGCGCGGTAGCGAATCAGCGAGCGTCCGGCCCAGTGTGTCAAGACACCAATCGGCGGACATACATACACATTTTGTCGACTCTACGTGGAAAAGTCGGAGTAACACATCGGGTGTGTAACTTGTAGCCATTTCGGCCATGAGAAAATCTTTTGTGCCGATACTCGGAATCATTGGTTAACAATTCGCTGTCATTAACAGAGCTTTCTCCTTCCATATCAACTCCTTACACTTTTATATATATATATATATATATCCATCCATCCATCCATCCATCCATACGTACGCACATATATCTCGAATACCTACCTCTACGTATAAATGACGAATGTTGTTAGACCTAAACTAAACGTTAATTATATTTTTTTGCAACACAATGCATCATTCTGCTTACTCCTCTAGCGATAGATTACTATATTTCTGTTGCGAATGTAAGAAATTGGTTGATCGTTGATAATGAAAAGAATTCACGAATGATTTTGTAGATATAATCATCGAATAAATATCCCAAACAATTAAGTTCTTTGTTTAGGATGAAGTTGATAACATATCAAACAAAATCATTTTCATAACTTATAATTATATAAAAATGAATTCAACTGAAATTAAATAATCTCCTGTAGATAAGAAATGAATTAATTTTTAATACAAGATTAAATTATGATATTGGCCTTTACTTTAATCCCATTATTTTAATTTGAAAAATTTCTATTTCACATAAAGATTTTAATTTCTATTCTGTCTATGTACATCATACATAATATTTTATTTCTACTTTACTAAAATTAATGTATAAAGTTTATTTTCATTAAGTAATTATAAATAAAGACCAATTTATGGATATAAATATGATGATAGCAATTAACTTGAACACTTGAAACTTTACAATGTTACAAACTGTATAAGACTTGAGAAACGTCAAAAAGCTTCTACCTCTTTGTTATTAGAATTGTAATACACATTCCTTCCCAAATTCAAAGAAATATCGTGTAATTTTTTTAAATGTTAAATTAAATCAACTAATTTAAATTAATCGTATCAATCATTGAGAAAATTTTTATTATCCACCTATTAGCAATAAATAATATTCATAATTGTATATAATAATAAAATAAGTAAAATTATGAATAGGTATTATTAATAGATAAAGTCAGATTATAATAAATCATAAATCAATAGGTAAATCTGTGTAAGTTAGTACTGAAATGTTTATGAAATATTAATCATGCATCACTTAATAAAAATTGGCAAATTTTATTATTAACGTGACGATGACATTTAATTTTCTATTTAAATATTCAATTTTAACATAATAATTTTATAGTATAAAAACTTTTGTTTTTTATAAATCAAGGGAAAAAAAAGAATTAGGAATAAATAATAATAGATCAATATCATTTTTTCAATATCATTTTTTGGTAACTCATAATTAACAAATTTTTATATAATTTATTTCAACATATCTCTCAATTTATTTATTATTTATATATATATATATATATATATATATATATATATATATATATACATATACTATTCTGCTACTCATTTTATTAAATTTATTGAAAAAAATGACAAGAAAAAATTAATTTTTATAAGTTTAAAACAAACTATTGAAAAACATCGAACGATCAATTTTTTAGAATTTCAATGAATGATTAGATGATCGTAAATTTATGCTTTATATACATTTTCTATAGTATTTACTGAAACGAGAAAATATAATTAATTTATTTCTTAATATCTTGTGTTTATAATAAATCGATTTTTTTTTAATCGCAAAGAGTAGATGTATATTCCATTAAACAAAAATTGTTTTTACCATACTCGCTCATAAAATTAAAGTACACACTTCTGATTGTAATAAACGTTGTTAATATGAATCAATTTTTCATATACTTTCACTTCTGATATTTAACGGTAATATTAATAAAATTTAATATATACTTACACATTTTTAAAACGCGAAGAAAATTTCACATTGACGAATTATTGGAAAATTAGGATGCTTTATCGCACATTTTTATTGATTATATGGATAAAAACTATAAGCATTACCGTATTCATTACAAATTTTCCCTTTAGTTAGTATATATAATTAAGCTATACTTTCTTCTGCTAGTAACATATAATTTTATTTTTAATGATAATCAATAAATGATCAAATTTTTTCTTATCTAATCTTCGTGCTATTCTTTTGTT
Organism: Ceratosolen solmsi marchali; assembly: GCF_000503995.2. NCBI lineage: Eukaryota > Metazoa > Arthropoda > Insecta > Hymenoptera > Agaonidae > Ceratosolen > Ceratosolen solmsi. The sequence continues at coordinate 2,696,366 of NW_011948416.1, read as the reverse complement.
TTTGAAGTATGGCGCTCCTTGTTTTTTTTTATTTTTTTTTTTTTTTTGTTTTTTAATTATGTGGAATTTATATATTCAAAGTTAAATATGAGCAATAAATTTTAACAGATATAATTCTTAATCGATATTAAAGTATTAATTTAAAAACGTTAATTAATATTTTATAATATCAATTATTATTATAAATTTAATTTTTGTTTTCGAAAATATATTTTTTTAATATTTCTTTAATAAGGTTATAAATATATATAATTCTGATATACTTCTTCCATTTCATTCTTTAAAACAATTTTTTCACGCTACGTCATAACATTTAAAAGACTTTGTAATAAAAAAACACTTTATTTTTGATAATCTTTGAAACTGAATATAGCAAACAACATCTATGCAATACTAAAATGGTTTTAAAAGTTTTTATTTCTAATTTAAAATATATTGTATTTATTTAAACGCTTGTATACCATATAATAAGATATATTTTATTTTTCAATTTTTATAAATTTATATGCAAGAAATGTTTATGAATACACTTGATCTTTCTAAATTGACAAATGAAGAACTTTTATTTTTTATTAAATATCATTAAGGCATAGTTAGATAAAATCTAAAATAACTTCCGCAGATAAGGAAATATTTCAACCGACAATATAATAAATATATTTTTAACAAAATGTATCTGAAAAAATTCATATTTTCATTACTGTTTGTTTTTAAGTCGATAGTAAATATTACTATAAATATTATATTTATAATTAATTCAATTCGTTTATAAAATATTTTTTTTAATTTTTAATTAAATAAATGAACAAAAAGATTCAATATATTTTGATAATCTAATGTATCAAATTTTTCTAAATTCAATAAAGCATAGTCATAAGCATAAAAATGAATCATTTCCATGTAATCGGTATTATTCTCCACTATTTTTGTAATAAAATATAGTCGCTTAATATAGTATTATATATTTAATATAATATTATATGTTCTAAAATTTAAGGACAAATTTTCCTTATTATCAATTTAAGATGGTAAAGTCAACACGTTTAATATTTTTATTTCCTTCGTATGATTCAACAACAGCACACAAAGAGATAATGACGCAACAAAAGTTTATTCGACTTCTGGATATTAATTCAAGGATCTTTAAGTAATTTACGTATTAGCACATTTTTATGGAAAAATAACAAACGTCTTTTCTAATTATATATATATATATATATATATATATATATTTACTATAGATATTTTAAAATTCTTATTGAAAAATCCTTATTCAAAATAAATTTTTATGAAAATATTGACAAATTAAACATTTTTCGAGGATGATATTTAGAACTAATAACACATCAAATTTGAAAAAAATTGAGTATATTAATAACACTACTATGTATCTTAATTTATAGCAAAAACAATTTAAAGGTACAAGTTTAAAAATGCAATCAACTAAAAATGTACATACAAAATCTAACACAATCATTTTGTTTTAAATTCATCATTTTTAATATGTCAGACTTGCTAAAGATGAATTAGTAATTGTATTTACTAAATTATTCAATCTCGTAGCATGAATAATTATATTCCTTCTTTTAAAAATATCAGTTTTTTTATTATACGTGTTAATTATTTTCGTGCAATTTATTTGCATACTACAATATCTTTTACTAATGCTTATTAAGTTGAGAATGATTTATTATTTAGTACAAACATTCTCATCTGGGAATATATTTGATATAACAAATTTTATTTTACATATTAATAAAATCTTATTATTTTTAGTTTCCATTTTATAACATTATCTATTTTTCATTAATATATAAATTGTTGCAATATATTTATATTAAAAAATATTATATAAAATAATTAATAAATAATGATTTTATTTATATACTAGTAGATAAGTTTTTTTTTTACTTATGATCCCATTGATATTGCATCGATAAAAGTTAAAACTAAAGTTTTTACGAAATAGTATTATTTTTTTTTTTAATAATGGTATAGAAATATTAAGATTCGAAAACTTCCAGATAGACGAATTCAATGTTTTAATTTATTTTAACATTAAATGTTAAAAAATATGTTAATGACATATTATTGAAATTTTCAAAAATTTAAAAAATTGCGTGTTTTTATCTCACCTAATTATTTAAAATGATATGATGCAATAATATGATAAAAAGTCTAAAAATTATTGAATTAAATACCTTTAAAAATTATTATTAAAAAATATTTTCCCTATTAATATTTTAAAATTGATGAATTAAATGATTTATCAATCTCATTGAATATTAAAATAAAAATAAATGGTAATATAGAATTACAATTGCTTTTAGATAAAATAATTGCTTGAAAAATAAATACTTTTATAAAAGTCCACTTGAATCCATCATTCTTTTATGTCAATAACTTTACAAATTATCTTTTATATTATAACAAATATTTTATATACTTGCATATAATATAAAATTCAAAAATTCACTCACTTAAAATATATAATATTATTTATGTTTTAAATCTTATTATATATTATTTATTGGTTGAAATAGAAGAAAAAATCTCACATAAAAATATAAATTTCCTAAATTCTAAAATATATGCTAAATATTAGCGAAAGAACAAACTTGTTTAGTTCATTAATAAGGTAAAAATAACTGTAGTTCTTCATATTTTTTTTTTTTCAATCTAGCTTGAATGCTTATGAGAAAAATTTCTCCAAATACGCGATTCAAGATTGTAAAGTCAGATATAACGAAAGACGTGAATGAGTAAAATTATTTTTTACTTCCTGGTCATTCAAATTCATTTATATAAAAAAACTTACACAAAGTCTATTCCAACAATTCTTTCAAATGAATTATAAATTATTTTGAAACATATTTTTTGATTTCTTAATATTTCATCTAAGCACATATACTTTTACATGCCAATAATTTGTATAGTATTTTCGCCATAGGACAGATAATTTAATATAACGACTAAAAAATTTGCATTCCTATATGTGTGAGTGTACGTGTGTGATTGCTATATAATATAAGTGATACTGTTCTATTTCTTATATTTTCTTTATCTACGTTTTTTTCATTATTTTTCGATGATAATAATGACTTTAGCAATTGTCGAACCTTTTAAATACTTTTTAGATCATATAAGTTTATGTACTTGGAGTTAATTAGGAGCTGTTGAAATATTGCTATGTACAAATCGTAGTACATTTTTAATTTACTCGTTTTATTGTTTTCTATAATTAGGAGATGTTCTTAATCTCAATTATAAAATACCTCTCATAAAATTATAGATAATATTTCAATCTAATACTATGGAACTCAAGGTTTTATTTATTTATTTCGTCACTTTGTAATATGTAATTTTCATTTTGCAAACTTTTTATTATCAAGAAATTTGCATATATCGTAGAGTAACATATACAATTTTATGTTTATATGTTTGTTATTTATTTATCTAACGTCGTATATTTTTTAAATTAATAATGCATGCTTTCTTGAATAAATATTATACGCATAACGTTCGTATTATGGCAATTGAAAAATTTCTTCACTAATGCAATTTCTGTTATTTATCCTTGGTTTATTTCTCATATAGTCATTCCTTAATTTTTATTTTCTTTTCTTGTATATTATTTTATTTAAAACCAATTAAATGAAAGGATAGCCGTTCTTAAATAATTATATTGTGTATTTAGTTTTAGTTATAATAAACTGCTGTAATGTAAGCTATGATCATTCGTTTAATTTTTTTTTACTTAGTTTTACTAAATTACTTTTCCGATACGCGGAATTATCTGTAATTTATAAATTATTTAATTTACATAGTAAATCTTGCAGTGTATTCTACCTATTTCTGAAACTACAATATATCTATTATAGCTCATATATTATAATTCTTATAATTCATATATTGTATTAGCTTATTTCCGTTTGAGAATTCCGGGTATGATTCACGATTCACCCCATTTAATTATATCTTGATAATAGCAAAAAAAGTATATATTTGTTTATTTATAAATATATTACAGTAGTCGGCTTTACAATCGTAGGCATTAATTTAATTCATATTTTTATTTCTCGATTTTTAACTACCTTACAATCTACAAATAATAAACATAATATATTACTCATCCTCGATAAATTAATACAATCAATATCAAGTATTCAAGTAAATTAGAAGTATAAATAGGAAATTTAATAAATATATTAAATTTGACGATTAATATAGAAAATTTTGCTTTCTATATATTTCCAATCGTTCTTAATGAATTTTGTTAACAAACACATAAGTAGTTTCTAATAGATTTTCATTCAAGACAGTACTAATAAATTTTTAATATACAATTATATTCTAGAGCTTTAGATTAGCTCTCTCTCTCTCTCTCTCTCTCTCTCTCTCTGTGTGAAATTGATTTCTAAATAAGATAAAAACTAAAACTAAACCTTTTTTTATACTTTTATTACTTCTAATTATTAATAAAATGGAGTGTGATCTAAGTACTTTTTATACTATTTTAAATAATTCTATTAAATTTAATAATTTTTCTTAATAATAATATTTATGGTTTAATATATATATATACATATATATATATATATATATATACAATTTATTTCTTACGTAAAAATCCAATTTATCATTGTTGGATTTAATTATTTATCAATACACTACATGATCTTTGTACTTTCTGCCAAAATATTTGTATTTACACTAAATAAATTTTTATTGTATTTCACATTAGTATTTTTCGTAAATAAAATTGATAAATGTTTTACAATTTTGATTTGTAATTTAATTAAAAAGTTTATTTAAACTTTTTTTCCAAAATTTTATTATTATTTAAATATTTAATCTTTGTATATAATATAGGACCTTAAAGTATATAAATGTATCTCGATTTCATATATTAATCTATGATGCTGAATATAATTCTCATACTATATTTCTATTTTTTTACATTCCATTTCACTATTCCATTTGAGTATGGTACATTTGATTTAGACACGTCATGTCAAACATTGAATGTCAAACGATCCTGTCAGATCACATTTAAATTTTTTCAATTACACATATAAATGTTTCACTACCTTCTTTTCACCTTTATTTTTCTATTAACAAACTGTCAATATAGTCAATAATTCACTTTGCTACAAACAAGTTTCTACTTAGTCGTATGTTAACGGCATTCTTTAAATTTGTAATTTTTTTAGAATCCCATTTGCTTTAACTCAAACGCTTTCACGTTTCAGTTTAAATATTCGACATTTTGTATCTTCAAAATATTTATTTGCCTTATAATTTTAAACATAAATTTAAGATTTTTCATTATATGTTTCAGGCCGCATTACATAATTATTTTTAATACAACGAATTATTGTCAAAATAATTAATAATAGAATTACGCATCAATAGTCATGTTATGGTGTCATCTTATTATTGTAAGAAAATATATTCTTTTGCAAAATCGAATAAGAAGCAAATTATTAAATAGAGATTTGATATAGATTTACGTTTCTATTAAAACATATTAATGTTATCGTGACTTAATTCGCTCCTTAGAAATGACTTTTTTATAAGTGTTGGAATATTAGAACTGCACAAATGTTTATTATTCGTGTCTATCTTAGCTATTACAATCGTATAAAATTCATTCGGTGCATTTGCGAATTTTTATGAATTTTAAACAAATTTTATATGAAATTACAGATATAAAATATCATTTCGTCTCTTCTTCTATTAACAATAATAAAACTTCTAAAAATAATAGATCTGATAAGCTTCCATATTTAATAAGATATAAAATGTAATAATAGTTCATAAATTTCATTCTTAAGTTCTAAGTGTTTCTCATACATAAGCAGATTGTGAAATATTTATTTTCATCAATCTAAATTATGTTTGCAAATCATTTATTTGTGAAAGTGATTTTTACTTAAATTAATCATTAAGAAGTTAAGCGTTACAACTTTTATCCTACATTACGCTACATATAAAACTGTTAATTGCACTATTAACCGATTCGCCCATTATTATAAATGAGATATTACTATTTGACGCTAACAGCTCTATTAGGATACTACCAATTTTCATTTGTTATGTAAACTTATATTTTTTCTATTTAATAAAAGTCATTTTCATTTTCATTACTATCGACGATGCTCAACAATAATTACTTTATAGAAATTAATACTTTTCTCTATTTCTATTAACTTAATCAGACGATTAAATTATATTTAGAATAAATAATTATTCTATTAATAATTATTATTTATATAGAAAATAAATAATTATTATTTTCAAAATGTTGGAAAAAATTATTCTTCTATATTTCGTCTTAATTATTAGGAAGTACTAACGAAGTAGTCATTAAATTATCAGTGGATTTTCTAGGAGTGGACTTTCTGTACGAATATATCTATTTTCCTTTCAACAATTAAATAACATTCCTTATAAATACATCCGATAAAACACCTCTGAATATCCATGACATGTTTTTATATTAGAAGCCATCCAATAAACTATTTTGGAAAAAAAACGAAAGAATTCCAACAATTATTCGGGTAACTACCAAATGCAACAGAGAAGAAAAACTACGACATTTCAGACGGCGCAGCATCTTGTGCAAAATGAACACGTAATATTTAACGAGCCCCTCCCAAAGCTGCCCCCGCCCCCCCCCCCTCCTCACCCCACCCCCATCCGCCAAAAAAAAGTGATGGATACAAACATGGAAACACGTGTACGCAAACCCGCTACATTCCCATAAGGAAAGCAAACCAATTAGGCAACTAAGAAACAACACCAAGTAACTTACATTCCACAAAGTCGCGCTTCTATTTATTTATTTATTTTTTTCTTTACTACCACCTCCGCCCCTCAATATACTTCTCAAAAAATCCCAATGACAGTTGAAACTTAGTGATCAAAGCTAACTAACCGTGTACGTGATTACGTTAATAAAGTGCACGTTTCACTGCTGCTGAACGCATCTGTAAATGTTGATTTTCTTTTATTTACGCGACAGACTGAAGGATAGACATTACGGATATTGCAAAAGAAAAAGTCAGTAACTCGACCTCGAGTACATATACCTATATATACATATATATATATATATATGTACATAAGTTGTTCCATCACTACGGACATCGAACTCTCACAATTGCTTCATTTTCAATATGATTTTCCTCTGTAGTTGTTTTACATTTTGACACTTTAGATAATCTTACGGTTTCCTTTTCATTTCAATATTGCGAGAAATTTTCAATTAATTTTGGATATGTCTAATGAAAAGACATAAATACATCATTATAATTGCATGAAATTGCCTTCTTTTTATTTCATAAAGTTTACAGTGGTTAATAATACATTAAAATTAAAAAAAATTATTAACATATTGAAGGTCAGATGATCCTATCTGTTATGTCTTATATCTAATTATATTGTATCTTAGTTATATCTTAAATAAATTTTCACTTAATAATTTTTTTTTTATTTTAATATGGTTTAAGAATTTCTCAAAAAAGCTACAGACAACCTACTGTAAAATATCTATCTTTAAGATATGCTAATAATTATATAAATCAACCAATTGTTTTAAATTTATTCGAATTTCTAAAGTAATATATTGTAAAAACATATTACTCTTTCATCGAATAAATGTATTGTAGAAATTTCAATATAAATTTAATTTATTAGAAAGCATAGTTAATATTGATCATTTTCTTGATGTATTGTAACATATATGTATAAATACTTTTTCAATTAAAAATTTTAGAGTTTATTCAAAATTCATTACTTACTGTATGGAATTTATTTAAGTTAAAATTAAGTTATTTATTTCATTCTTAAATAATTATTTATAAACTTTTACACTAGCACAATTAATTTACTAAAAATGGACTTTCTATAACGAATCATTTTGTTCTTTATAAAAGCAATTTTAACATTCTCAAATGGCGGTAAGATATAGAAACACATTTTATTTTTATCTCATTACCCGTTTGTGAAAAATATTGAAATTAAATCAAGTTCAACTCCCAAGAAAGTGATATTACAATTGAAGGTTATAATAATCTCATACAAGTTAAAAGAAACAAATTGATTTATTTTTCAATAAATACAATATTTAAGTATCAAAATTAGGGTAATTGTTATTTTATTAAATAACATACCATTAAATTAAACAAAAATTATATTAGTGAGCTACAATTTGAATAATAATACAAAAATGATCATTTAGTATTGAATAATAACTTGGAAAATTTACATGTCATGTCAATCTAAATAAAAGATCATTATTCCATTGCCTTTAAAATGGAAAATAAAGAAGAATAAATGTATGTACAACCATCTTAAAAACATCGATATATTCACACATTTGCCGATATAGATTGTTAGCTGTCAAAAGGTAGTTGAGATACCTATAATTTTTGGTAAAATTATTCTGTTTTTTTGAAGAATAAAGTTTTTTTCTTTTATTTAGTAATATGACCTATTTATATAAAATTATCTTTTTAATATTATATAATACAAAATTATTGCTATTACATATGGCAAATACTTTCCATTCATTTAAATCCATGATAATTAATCATTTTAAACGAAATTTCAATTATATTATTATTAACTAGTTTGATTTTATTCGAAAACAAGAAGAATCTTTAATTGAATATTATATAATATAATTTAATATATTATAATATATTTGTTTACAAAAAGGTTTATATAAAATTGCGATAATGAGTTACACTGATAAATACGCAATAATAAATCGAATTAATACGTTGTATAAATACAATTGTTTAATTCAACATTTTTATTAGTTAGTGTTTGTTATTTTATAATAATCAAATATTTTATAAATTTTCTATAGTAGATTGTTTTCCTTGCACTATGAGACGAGCTAAATTTAATAGAAAAATATTAATATTATAGAAGCTAATTCTAGCATTCTATTTTTTGCATAATCTATTTTTCAATTGACACGGGTATTAGTAAGCTAATACAGAAGGTGAAATTTCGCAACTCGAAATTAAATACTTTTAATCTTCTCTAAAAATTTTCTGTCATTATCCTCTCTTTTTTTTTCATATAGCATCTATTTATCCTACCTATTTCATCTAAATATTATATTGCTCTTGGATATTTTATTAATTGTATGTATTCTTGTACTTTATTTCTCATCTATCATATTAATTTATGATATTTCTAATATTATAATTAGCAACAAAATTAGGTCATTAGAGTGACATTATCAAATCTTATGATGATATTTCGCCGTAAATAAAAATATCTTAAATAAATGAATATTTTGAATAATATCGATATACGAACTAATATATTTTTTCACCAACAATCTATAAGTGTATTTAATAAAAATTCAATAATCATTAGCTTTCATAAATGGTTGAACAAATTTTTTATTTATAAAATTGGAAGCCAGTATTTATTTGATAATCTTGATACATAAAAAAAATTTACCTTTACTAAATAAAAGGGCATAATCAATATTATGTATTGAAACATAAAATTAATTTCTATTACATTACATTACAAAAACAAAATATTAAAACATTTATAATAATTATAAGAATAATTTTCCAAGTTCAATTTATTATATTATTCTAAATTACATTCGCATTTATGTAAACATGCTATGTACGCTGACAAGATACTGGCTAAAGCATCAATAGAATAGTAAAGTTGAACGATAAGCGTAGACATTTCTTTCCTAGTGAATCATCGAGGTTATTAATTAGACTAATATAGAATGCAATTTAATATCTATTATGTATAGAAGATTATAGACTAATCAACACTTTTTCTCGTAGCTTAGAATAGACAATTATTATACAGTACAAAAGGTTGAAGCCAACCAATCGTTATGCTTACAGATCTACAAATTGCACTTATATAAGATCTTTTACCTGCTAAAATTTACGTTTCAATAATATACTACTTATAACAATATCCTGAATAACAACTATTACTCGAATAACAACAACAAGAAAAGGTTTTTTAAACAGGTCAAATGAAAAAGTAAACTATCAATATTATTTTACGTAATCCACCTTACCTCTAATCAACATTTTTTAATTACAGCTATAATTACATAATTGAATCTGATCGTATTATTTAAAAAATTCGTTTTAAAAATACAATTTTTGCAATAATTGCATTCCGTAATTATAAAATTATTTGATTACTATTCCACAAGTTAATATTAAATTAAATATAATTAAAGCTTTATAGTCACCATTTTAACCAAAATTCAATGTAAAATAATTTTTATGTGCTTCTGATGGGGTACAGTAAAATATATTAATTACATTCGATATTCAATATATCATTTCAATATCATTTGCAAAACTCTTGAGTTTATTCAAACTTTCGTCTTAAAAAATTGATATAACTTTGTTATAAAAACAAATTGGTTGAATATTTATTAAGGAATAACAGAATTCGGAAGGTAAGTAAATAATAAATCATTAATATACACATAAATTGTTTCAAAAATCTTTTATCGGAAATAGTCTGTAAAAAAATTAAATATTTTATCTATTGTGATTTTAACTTTTATTCCGTCCTAAATGTTACATGTACTGAAATTAGTTTTGACTATAATTATACTTTATAGCTTGAATATAATAATAACATAATTGAATAGTCATATATAAGAAAATTATTATATAAATAAATTGAATAAAATAAATAACTGCTAAAAACCTCTTTTATATTCCTCATATTTACGAGTCTATTCTTTTAGAATTACAATTTATATGGATATCAATATAAGCTTTGATAAAATCAACTATAATTTTCATTGCATTATATATTTTGTATTTTTATAATTATTGAGAAAAAAATTTAAACTTACTAACCATACTGAAAATAATTATTAGAGATAAGCGAATAGCTAAAGTAGAGAGATTGCGATATTGTTGTATCAGATACTAAATTTAAGAAGCAATGGAAAATTGGTATCTGGAAAGACTGTAAAAATCACTTGCTTTAGAATCACAGATTTGCAACTAAATTACATACAAAATGATAGGTAATAGAGAAGCAGTAAATGGAGAAAATTTTACATTGGGTTTACGATACATTTTGCATGCGTCGAGAGTATATATTGCAGCATGCATTGATCGAAGCATATTAATGATGTAAGTAAAACACTTTAAAGCAATATTTTCGTGTTTTTATAAGTTTACTTGTAAACTAGATAGTTTATTAATTACATAATATTATGTCAGAAGTAAAATAACCAATTCAATATAATACAATGATCTTGTCCTGTTGTAATGTAACGAAATCTTAGAAGTCTAAGAAATTGCGCAAATTCTTACAACAATTGCCTGCATTAATTAATAATTGTACTTTTATCAATTTTCAATAAAGTGTATGATTAATTATACCATACTTTAATTTAAACATTTTTTTTATTTGAAGTAACTAAATCTATGTTTAATTATTATCCTATAAATTAAAATTGTTGGGAAAAATAATATGTTACCTAATTTATTATAACTTTCTGCATTAATAAAATTTTTTTTTCTTTACGAATGCGTTGATTGATATTTAAAAATAATGTTTCATAAGAATAATAAAAAAGATTTCTAATATATCATAATTCATATCAATAATCGTAAGTTCTTCGATTTACTATCTAATAAAAAATATTTAAGATTACACTAGAAAAATATAATTGATTGGAACATATGGCATCGTAATTTTATATCAAAATTGCATGATCATTCAAAATAATAGCAGAAACATGATATTTAGAGCATGAACTATCATATAAATTAGAAAATATAAAAATATTAGTGAATATAAAAAGTCTATTTTTGTACTTACATGAAATTTTATGATGTAACGATAATATTTAACGTTATAAAATTGCTGGATTTTTAGTTGGAGAAATTTTTGAAAAAAACATGTTAGAACTGGATAGTGAAAAGTAGTGTTATAAGGATACGTGAAAAAAGTTACGATACGGTGATCATAATATTTCAAAACAAAAGCATCTTAGAAAAAAGAAAAAATGTCAATGTTATTAAATAAATAACTTATAAAAAAAAAAAAAGGAAATTGAGATATATTGTATTAGGAAATAGAACATTACATAAGTTAAACTGGTTACAGAGATTCACAGAGTATCTGTAAATTCGTTTAAAAACGGATGTTTATTTGGAATATATAAAAATTTGTATAGTGACGATATTGATATTTCATACTATCAAATGTATTTATTGACATATAAACTAAGTAATTAGTTAGATAATTTTACTTCATATAATAGCAATAATTTTAACTTGATATTTAACAATAATAAAAATAGTAGATGATGAAAAAGAAAGCAAATTTATATTTAATAACTAATCTTATAATATATTGTTTAGTAATTGATTATTTGTAATACGATCCAATAATCTCCTAAAACTAATTATTGATGAAAATTGAATGCAGCCAATTTTATCGAACCCATTAAACATAATATATAAAGGATTTTTACCTTCATTTATTATTAATTTATTTAATGTTTTTAAATTAATTTATGTATTTTTCTTTTTAATAAGCCAAGAATCCACTGTAAAGATCTTTCTGTACTCAAAAGAAAAAAAATGATATACCGCAAGTACACAATAAAGTACAAAACCGCAGTAAACAGATACTTTCGCAAATATAATAACTGACTAACTTATTACTAATAATTTAATTTAACGACTTATACCCTCATCTTTGCAATAATAATGTAATATTATCTCTAAGCCGTATCAGTGATCTATGATTTCCCTATTCATTTTCCGAAAAGTAGCTTCCATTCCTGCAATTCACGAATGGCGGGATAAGAGTGAATTTCGGAGGTTACCACGCGCAAGCAGGTCTTGGCGGTCTCCTGACAGGATCGAGTAAGGATGGAGGTCTGCACGCCAGTGCCGGAACTCCCTCGGGTGCACACGCCAGCGCCGGCCTTGGTGGTACCATCGATGGAGGTCCTGGTAAGCCTCTTCCTTCGACAATTCTCAATTCTTCTTTCATTTATGATAATTTATATAATGTGAGTATATTTCCTACGTATGTGGAGAAACACCGCTGGCAACATTTTTACTACCATGCGACTTAATCATTAGAATAAATACTTGAATGTATTAAATCCATTAGACAGGATCGGAGAGAGAGAGAGAGAGAGAGAGAGAGAGAGATTTTACCTGAACTTTTCAAGCATTTACATAATATAAAATCTAGTCTAGAACCATTGATATATAATTATCTTAGTAGGAATTTAATTTATTTTACCGTGCTAAATGCCCGTGACAATACAAAAAATTCCAATGGTTTTTATCCAATTTTACAGATTTTGTAACTTCAACATGTAAATAAGTATGAAAAGTTTGAATTTAATTAAATGTAAAAATGCATCCCTTTTGCATTTTGCATGCATTTTTCACGAATTTTTCACGAATTTTTCACGAATTTTTCTTGTACAATAATAACAATTGAATTTAATACTTAATATTCTCCCGCTTTAATAAGCATCGATTTAACCAAATAATTTATGATATCGCTTATATATTTTGCCTAATCGACGAATAATCTAAGAATATCGATAATTCATGCATACAAGAGTTAATAACAGAAATTGAAAAGTTTAGTTACACGTTAAATGCAAAATAACTAATAAAAACTTGTGCAACATACTATAAATAGATAATAACGTCGATCATAACAATACTCTGCAAATTTAACACCATTATATTTTTGAATATTGTCAAGAATTATTATGTAATTGTATAACTCAAAATATCATTTTTATAGACATGATTCTTAGTAAATACTTTCACCTACTTAGTAAAATTGAGAAAATGATTATATTCTTGGGAATGATATAATAGACTGTTATTCTTTTAATCTATTGTATGTGTAAAAATACTCAGTATAAAGGTAAATTATATGCCGATTGCACTATAATGTAACATATATTTCTTTGAAATACCATGGAATTTTCTCTTTTAATCTTATGTGCTTTTTAATTAAAATACATATCACATTCGACCTATTCAAATATATTAATTACTTATCTCAAACAAATTATTAGAATTTTCTTTGTGTTTACCATAGACATTTTTTCTTAATTGTTATTTTCTAATGTCCCTTAATCATTCATTTACAAGCTGAACTGTGAACTTATTTTGCTCATATAATGCGATATATTTTCATCGCTACGGTTTCTTATACATTAATACATATCATGTGTATAATTAAAATTAAAATATTAAATACAAACATCGAATAATTCTGAATTTTTCTGATTTTTTTCACTTTTACATATAATTCGCAAGCATAAACAATAATTTAAATTGATTGATTGATTAAATATTAAAATTATTTATGTATTATCGTATACGTATGTATTATTTCGAACATAAATGGTAAAATATATCTAATTGAACGTTTCTCCATAATGTCGATTAATTAAAGTAGTTTCATATTTATTGTCTTAATATTTATTTTTTTACCAAAATTGTGCATTTTATATGCCGTAAAATATGTAATAAGTTACGATAACACTGGACATTACATAAATAATATCAACCATTTAGATTACATACACATTACGTGCCAATGTATGACAGTTATCTTCAATAATTATTCCTCTTTATATTGTAATTTGTTAGGCTGCGGTATTTTTATCGAAGCTACATCGAACAATACAACACCAATACCTCATAAACAATGATTGACAATATAGACCATCATTAACTTTTTTACATTGCGATTCGTAATGGTTTAAAAATTAAATTCACGCATTGTTGAAAATAAATTTGCTAATAAACTTTAACAGTCAGTAAATAATGAGGCCTTGATAAACCTTAGGCTCTGAATGATGTCTGAATATTATTTATAAGTGTGAATGTTCACACCCGGATAGTTATGTGCACACAATACGCTTTCTCTTGACTCATTAAACGAAAAGAAATCCTGTTGTTCCCCCTGTGATCGAAGCATCGATTACCTACATCACTCCTCATCCCTACACCATAATAGAAGAGTAATTATATCGAGAGAAAAATAATGCATTGCAGCGGGCGGCCTTCATGCACGAGCGGGTCTGGGTAACGGAGGTCCGGAGGCGGAGGCTGGATTGGCAGGATCGGTCGCCGGTCCACGACCTCAAGGCATTTTATATGCAGATTCGTCCCGGGGGAGCTTCGCTGTCCTCGACGATACCAACAAAATTGAGAATTTAAATACGCGTAACAAAAATGTCCAGATAATACCGCGACATAAGAAAGCTATTAATCAGGTAAAAATCATCCACTCACGTAGTTACGTACACAATCGTTGAAGCGAAGAGGACGATTGAATGAGTCAATCTTGCATGTACTCAATACTTTTATTACTGTTAAAACTGTTATAATTTCATAATCTCATCCAATGTATCTTCTAAATACTCTCAATTGTTCCTTTATTTTTTAGGAAGTTTTACGCCAATGAACTTTTTTGGCATGATAAATATATCGACATTAGATACAAATACAAATACTTCTATTATTATTATTATATTACTGAAAGTGAATAATAAAACTTTCGTACAATAAACTTGATTGCTTTGAAAATTTGTATTTGCTATTTGACACAAAGAAATAATAATAAAATATAAAAATCTTAATGGTTGAAGTATAAATTATATAAAAGATTTTTGATGTTGATTTGCGTAAAAACTCTTTGAAGAAAGGTAATTAAAAGTAACGGTATAGTAATCGATAATAGGAGATGTTATTAGTTTTTAAGAAAAAAAATGTTAGTTAAGCATAGGATACCATTTGCCCTATAAGCATAGTTTTTTTTTTCTTATTCTGATAAATGAAATAAAAAAAAAGTCTAATGAACGTGAAAATTTTAATTACATACAATTTTCACTTATCATTATTATATAGAAAATTTGAATACATATCTAATAATGTCAATCGTGTTATATTGTTATTGCATAATTTTTTGTAACGAACAAAGTATTATACAAGTAATGGTTAATCATTACAATTCAGTTTATAACGCAACTGTTCTTAATAATTAAAAAACTATTTTTACCTAGACTTTAAAAATTTCAAAACTAAATCAACGTTATTCCATAATTAGGAATCATCCGCTTCCACTTCTTCTGCTGTGATAACAAATCCAGTAATACCAACCAAGGATGGTAAAATTTTCTCATTACATTTTTAAATTATAAATTATAATTAGTATTATTAATAATAATACATAATTTATAATTTATATTATAATTTTTTAATCATGATTTTTTTTTATATATAATTTTCTATTTCTAATTTTAAAGTATAATTCTAATAAATGTGCTAAGTATAAATTAATATATTATTATTAGTAAAGTTCTAAAGAAACTTAACCTTTAGAATCGTATTCAAAGTAGATTATTAATATGTACAAATATAAAAATAAAAGTATATATATATATATATATATATATATATATATATATATATATATATATATATATATATATATA
>NW_011948416.1:2650505-2679814 GCF_000503995.2 Ceratosolen solmsi marchali | reverse complement strand
ATATATATATAAATATATATAAATATATATATATATATATATAAATTCATCATTTTACATTATTGTGTAAAAAAAAAGAATAATGAAACAAACATTTGATTTATAAAAATTTTTTTTTTGTAATCCAAGGAAACCAAGCATGACAATTACTTCATTAAGATTGTTTTTATTTTTATAAATTTTTCATCACATATGATGCTTTTTATTAGTCTTAATTCTTGTTTCACATCTAAATAATCAAACCTTGCAAAGACAATATTTATTTTGAATGCGGTATTAAAAAAATATGGATGGTAATTAAATCGAAATTATAACGCTTTTCTAATTTTTATACAATTTTATATGCATGAGATATTAAAAAAATGGAAGCTTAATATATTTACTAATATTACATTAAATGACTAAATTTCTATTATAAAGCCAATAGAAATTTTAATTACAAAAGGTGTAAGGTAGAATGTTGAAAAAAAAAAATTTACTTTTAAACTATTGATTGAGAAGTAAATTTAGATTAAATATATGATATTTAATTGAATATATGAAAACATATTTTGGCAATTAGACGTATTAAAAATAGACGGATAAAAGATTTAAGCCATATATTATCATTAAAATAATTATCGAGTCTTAATTACAATATAGTTGTTTCGTAATTTTCAATAATTCTTTTCTTCGATAGACTGATTTTTTTTTTTTCAATATTTTGCACAAAACACTATAATTCTAACATTCTACTTATTGTAAATATTAAGATTGTTAATATTTAATAATAAAGAATTGTACATAATTACTTTAACAATATATACAAAGCATTATTAAAAACTGACGATAGAGTGCTGTCACTGACTAACGGGGGAACTTTTAAAATGTTGACCGCAAATCAACCTTTTAGTTGAAAGAGAACGAAGAAACATTGATGCAGACCAAAAGTCCCGAATAAAGTGAATTGTACAACTATAAAGAGGATGAAATAGTATGTCGTAGCACAGAGAGATTTCGTGACTCGAGCGGCACAAGGATAATGGCATAAAAAGATAAAAAAAAAAAAAAAAAGAAAGAAAGAAAAAAAAACCTCGGCAACATTGTTCCTTCAGACTCTACAAATTCATTTCTCATGAAACAAACAAATTCAGCCATCCCTCCGTATCTCTTTATTTAGCTCTGGCAACAAAAGCCTTCCCTACCTCCTTCACGCTTGCAATAATTTATCCCCCGAATAGCCATACGTTAAGATTCCCGAGAAAGGAATAAAAGAAGCCTCTCTCCTCGGCTGTACATACAAAGCTAGCTATAATAAAGTAACAAAAAGGCTGGGCGGGTGATAGGAGGTGAAGAGGCCGAAAGGATCAAGCACCCGGCACGCTGGTACTTTCGGAAACGACTGCACGAGCGCGTCGGTCCTGCCGCGAGCAAGACTTCTTACAATGCCATTGCCTCTCCTCCCGATCATGCAGAAGCAACAACACGGTCGAGTCCACTGACCCAACAGCCCGAACGTGGACCACCGGACTGGCAGCCTCAAAACCACCAGGGCATTTTTACAAGGGCCACGGCCGGTACCAGCGCCAGCGGCACCGGGACCTTCCCCAAGTACAAGACCTCAACGCTCTTCGACGATATTTTTAACGTGAGTGTAGCGCCGATTGTCCAACGGCATCAGCATCAGCCCACACGGCTGTGCTATGTACTTTTTTTTTTTCTTCTTTTTTTTGATGTGGTAAAGTGCGATACGCTCGACTCGACTCAAGTAGCAATTAATCACACGTGATGGAGAGGAAATTCTAACGATTCTTAAGCTATCGCCTCCAAGCTTATATACACATCATGCAATTACTATATGCGCATCATAAGACGTTACTTCATTTACTTCATTTACTTCATATATTTACAAATTCACAAGGGTTTTAAGAATTGGTTCTAAAAATTGTGCGTCACAAAATCTTGAATTAAATTTGATCGAAATCTCGTATGTATATATTTACATTGACGGAATGAGTTATCATTTTAATTCGTACATTCACCTAAAAATATAAGTTTTTACTCGGACAATAATTTCTTGGAATTTAATTTTTCGTGAAAAAGAATCCAGACACTTGGAATATATCACGTTCTAAGTACGTTTCATCCACATTTATTAACTCCATACGAAATAATGTTAAATACATAAATTTACATAAATTTACGAACGTTTTAAAGTTATACTCAGATTTTAATTTGAAAATGATAATGAAGATAAATAATAGACTTGCTTTTATTTTATTTTATAAATGTACTGTATAATTTATCAATTGTTTTAACTTTTAGTATAACTAAATTATTTCATTGAATTCTTTTAAAGGATATATATAAAGTATCTTCATATCTTATGTATATAATAATTTATTCGGTACTTTACATTTTACTTTATATTCAAATGTTGTATTCAAGAAAATATTTTTTCATTCTTAAAATATTCACACATAACATTATTTTAAACCCTTTCAAAATGAATATACGATTTTATCTGATTCTTATGTCCTATGTGTAGTCATTTAATATACATAATTATCAATTTAAATGATAGAGCTAAACTATTACATAGGAAAAGTATTTTTACATTTTTGATAACCAAATGATTATCAATTCACAATTAACATATACACGATACTTTTATAATGTATTGTTTAAATTTTTAAATACCTTTATATAATCTATTTGTATTATAATTATCTACAGAAATTCCATACAATTTCCAAATCGTAATCTTATTTTCTGTAACTACGTGCGTAAACAACTGTGCATTAACTGGATTAATGATTTGTTGTCGCGATAATACTGTACAACTCAAGAGATTTCGCAAAGTTTCATAGTTGATCTTTTATTTGGCTGATAAATTAATTTATAATTATTTTCTATGAATTTCATTATTATATAACAATACTGATCGATATTATGTACATAAAATTGGTAAATATTTATTTTACAAATTTAACATTCTTATTTATTAATAAATCATCTCTTTTATTATGAAACTTTAAAATTATTTCCAAACAAATTTCATCAATTAAAAGTATACAATAATATTAAAGAATTTTCATCTCAAGATCAAAGAAAACTATCTTCAATGTATATTATAATTAATATTTTTATACCTACCAGTAGATATGAAAATTGGCCAAATATTTTATAAATAACTTCTAAATCGAATTATAGTAGATGAAAAATGATTTCAATTTTACATTTTCATGAAAATATTTAATTATAAACAAGCAATAAAATGTCAAAATCGTTGAAATTTTATGATTTAATGGCTATATAAATTTACTTCATACTTATTTTTAAGATCGATTTTTATGAGATTTATTCTTATATTACAGATACCGATATCCGCATTAAATGCAGTTAACCAGCTTTTGAAAAATCACGTCGGCTGAAGAGGAAAACTGAAAAAGATTGAAATATTTCTGACAAAAGTGTATTAATGATATAAAAAGTGTATATTAATGATCATATATATATATCTTCTTTTTAACTGAGAAGTAGACGAATAGTATACGATAATAATAGATTCATTCTTTTGTTTTACAAAATATTCACAAATACTCTTTTTACATCTTCGACATTCATAAGTGAGACTTGATTTTTGTAAATGTACATAGCACGTAATTGGTATGCTTAATAAAATTTACATACATTAACGTTTTCTTTGTACACGCCTATGAATATGTACCTACATACTGTGACCTCTAAATTTATATATTTAGTACTTTAATTTTTATACAATTTTTTTTTTTTTTTTTTTAATGCGGTATATATTAATTTAAAGCTGCTCATGTTATTTGAGAAAACTACACTTTTATACTTAAACACTAAATGTACAGTATTTATTAAAATTGTCTTATAAAAAATAAAGCTTATCATAAGATTATAAATGTTTTCAAATATATAATTTACTGATGCATTCTTTAAAATTTATTCCTAATCCTTAAATAGATTTAAAATAAAATGAAGATTAAAATATTTATTGAATATTGATGACAGACAAACTTTTACTTACGACAAATAAGCGCTAATAATAAGTCACGACGAGCGGTCAATGCTATCATGGAATGCACTTATTGTTAAATTCCTGCAAAAACACGCGTTACCGATAATATTGTATAAAACGTACATACAATAAACGATTATATCCTTTTTAAAATAATTTATAGATTAGACAAAAATTTTTGTATTGAAATGAAATTAAAATAAAACTATAAATTAAGATTTTATAGATTCTTTCTTACGCTGTAATTCATTCGATTATTTTAAATAATTATAATTGAGATATAATTTTTTATAGATTGTCATATGTTTGAAAGTTAATTTTAATTAAAAAATGCTGAATAATAGTGTTGAACAATCTATTTTAACGATTTTTAAAATATTATTTATAAACAAAATATTAGCCACCAATATAAAACAGCTTTCTATATATTATTATACAAATATATTGTTTCATTCATTAAAATAAATGTATGTTATTAACGTAAATTGTATTGTATAAATTCTTCATATAGTCAAGTATATATTTAAAACGAGTGTATTAATAAATATTTATGCGAGTAAAGAATTTTTTCTTATAATACTAATGACTAAATCAAAATATATTTAGAAATATTTAGAAAGATGTTTTTATACTTTATACGTTATGGTAGATTATACAATATTTATGAAATTTTGAAAATATCCATTGATACCTGACATGTACAGAAGTATTAAAGATTTTAATGTCATTTTAAATTTTATAAAAAATATGAAATGTGGATTACATTATAAGAAAATACTAGATCAATATTAATTTTTAATTTCGTATAAAATTTTATATAATAACTTTTATTTCGTATGATGTTATGAATGTTTAAAAGAAAATTTAATAAATAACATAACAGTTATTATCGTATTGAATTAAAATAACATTTAAATTATTTAAAATATAAATGATTATAATTTATATATTAAATTTCTATATTTCATTAACAATCATTTCTGGCTCAATTTGAAATCTATTCTATTTTACAAAATAAAATCTTGTCCTAAGTTTATATAAAGTAGAAGATGAAAGTATATCTATTAAAAATATAATTCAATATATTACGATATACTGTTTACTTAATTACTCAGTTTATTAACTGCATATCACCATAATAAATATAAAATAGTATTTCCTTTATAAGATATATTATTATTAATTTGAAAGAAAAAACAAGTTTCTCACCAAGAATTATAATATGAAATAAACAACACCTTAATAAATAATTAAAATGGTGCGTCTATTTTGTTTTTGTTTTTTGTTTTCATTATATTATGTCATGTTAATACATTAAAAATAAAAATGATTCTGTAATAATGTAACTCTAAGTGTTAATAATTAGATAATTTGCGGTATAGCTTAGATAAAAGTAAAGCTAAAATTAATTGTGCAAAACATTCTACAGTACATTTTCTAACTAGATAACTGAATCATTATTTTTTTCATATAAAGATACATCAAATTATCCATTATAAATGTTTAAAATGCAGATAGATAATAATGAGACCAAATTTATTATTATTTAATAACACACATGTATAGAATGCATTACCTTTTTCACGATTAAACACGTCTTTGTACATTATAGAGATTATACAGAGATTATAAATATTGTGTATGAGCAATAAAAATTCATTTTATTTTAAATATTAATTCAGTTAATATCAAGACAATAAGTAAGAGAATTTAACTTACTAATAAAGTGTATATCGATAATAATTTCTTAAATTTTTAATAAGATATTATTCATTAAAAAATAGTGAATATTAGGCGAATAATCATCGATAGCTTTATGCACAATTAATAAGAATATATAGTGTTAATAGTAATTTAAAATTACAGCGCTAAATTTATAAAATACTCATCTCATTGAAAATATCAACTAATTAATAAATAATATTTCATAAAAATTAATTATGAATACAGTATATTTTTACATCCTGCAATATTTATTAGTGGGTGGATACACTTTATCACATAATAAACATCGAAGACAGGTGTGTATTTTCAAAACTATTCATTTAAAAAATATATTTTATTTTCATGCATAAATACTTTTATACGTATCTGTAAATGTTAACTTAAAATTATAAATGCAAAAACATTTATGCTTATGATACTTTTTAATAAATAATTAATATATATAAGACAGATTTCAGTGCGTAACTTTAGTCATGCAGATTAATTTCTAAAATAAACAATATATATATTTCTTTCATACACATATACAAAAGACGTTTATCCACAACCTTGTGATAAACTATTTATGTACATAGAAAATAATTATTTTTAAATAATTAAAATTAAATATATATTAAATAAAGCTCGTAATCGAAATTTCAGCTCGATATAGATTTAAAAACATCCGAATTAGATTCTGTAAATACTAATGACCGTTATAAAGTGCTCACAGAAATATCGAATTCCAGTACTGACTTCATAGGTCCTATTCAACTCCATAAACAACTACCACATTCGACATTAAATACTGAGCAGAAATACCGTAATAGTACAAATGTAAAAGATTTACTCCCAAGAATTCTTCTATTTAACGTTCCGGAAAGTAAAGTCAATATTAAAGAAACAAAAGAAAACTTAATTGACAATCCTATGTTCGTATATCCTTCTACAAATATTAAGCAATTCGCTCTCAATAAAGGTAAAATAATAACTTGAATTATAACTTAATAAGCTCAAAAGATAACTTTTTTTAATAAATTAAAAATCGTTATGAAACTAAAATTATTCGTAATTATTGTTCAACAGGAGATCTCAATGAGATGGTTAATAATTATGAAAATGTAGAAGTTTCGGAAGAAAAACAATATAATAATATACAAGAAAAACAACGAGAAAAAGATATAGTGGATACCGATGACTCTAAGGACGATTTTGAATA
Source organism: Ceratosolen solmsi marchali (assembly GCF_000503995.2). Taxonomy (NCBI): domain Eukaryota; kingdom Metazoa; phylum Arthropoda; class Insecta; order Hymenoptera; family Agaonidae; genus Ceratosolen; species Ceratosolen solmsi. Next base: position 2,672,864 of record NW_011948416.1, on the reverse strand, counting down.
TCAACTTTCACGATTCTTAGATTATCCAAAAAGTCGCGATATTCTTACGGAAAAAGATCATATTGAGGATGGTAAGATTAGTATTGGTGATATTGATAGCAATAAAATATTTAGATAAATAAATATAAGACAGTTTTTAATACAAATATCTTGTATAGATAAGTTAGAATATTTGTCACCAAGCCTCATTTAATTGTAATAAATTTGATTTATTTAAATGATAATTCAAAATAATTATTAAGTTATTGTTCTTACAGATTTCACTTTTGAAATTTCTCCTGATGACAAAGATCGTATTAAGAGAGAATTAGAATATGATTCGCGTTACTTATTCAATGTTAAACCAGCAGAGGATGTAAATGAAGGGGAACCAACATCTACTGAAACAAATAATTTGACATCAATAATCTCTAATGAGATGGACAAAAAACTTGAATTACAATCCATAGGACATATTGATGACTTCGTTGATATGAACAATACGGCTATTTATATAAATGACACAAATATGAGTTTATTGGAACAATTGACATCCTTTGTAAGTAAAAGAACTTCATTATTCCAAACTTTTATTTAAAAACAAATGGAGTTATAGATTACCCGATGTTTTTTTAGTTATATTCATTCTTCGCAACAATAAGAGATATAACAACAAATATATACACATTGATCTCCAATACGTTCAAGGTTTAAATCTTTGATAATTCCAAAAGTATTATTGTATGGCAATTATTCATCCAATTAGCGATCGATTTTATATTTGCTTGTACAAAAATCACATGCCTAATTAAATCAACTTAAATTATTTATTAAGTAGATATAAAAGCCGACAGATGAAATATATTATTATGAATTTAAAAGTAATTAATTTTATTATTTATCGATAATATTAATTGATCGAGGTATCCGTATCCTTCAGAAAAGTGAGTAAAAATTCGAGTTTAAAAAAAAAAAAATATTCAGTACATTCTCAATATTGAATACTTCACGTTTCATAAAAATGCCTTTATATTTAAAAAAAAATTATATAATACGCTTTATTAAATTCAATGCAGCTCTAAGATTGGGAAAGCATGACAGTTTTATTTCTAAATTCTTTCATGTACCTTCGATTTTTAACTGAATATAAGTTCACATACACACATTGTATTTCTACATTCATATATTTATATATTTATATAAAATAGTATTATATAAAAATCATCCATACATCATATAATATTCTATACAGCATGCTTGTAGCTCAAGTGTACATTAAAAATAATAATACAAAGTAAAAAGGATATATTAATTTGTATAATGTATATACGATATATTTGTGTTACGTGCTTATGCGCGCGCGCGCGTGCTCGAGCGCGCAATATTATGTTTAAAACTACAAAATTAATTTAATTCTAATTATAAGACATAGAAAATTGCATTCGTCTATAATTCGAGTTATTTATTCCACTTATAATTTTTAAATTATGCTAATATAAATTTTATTATTTAATGACATTTTATGGGAATATATAAATATATTTATTCTATTTTTTTTTTATGTTTAATTTAATTTTCTTATTTTAATTCATGATAATTTTTAATATCTTGATCCCTTTTAGATACTACATAAAACAATTTGAGATGTAAATTAATGATAATTTTTTATTTTATCCATACGTATAATTAATTATAAGGACGAACAAATTTTCTCATTCTTATTTTTATTCTGGTTAAAATAAGATTACCAAAGCATATATTATTATTACCTGTATTTTTATTGAATTAGTTATAAATTATTCATGAAATTACTATTAAAGATACACACAGAAATAATAATATTTATTTATATAATTTTATTTTACTTTTCAGAATTTAAATATTAAAATATATATTTCTATTATAGTCTGAAGACTATCTTTAATATGTACATAGGATAACTAAATATAAGATATGAAACACATTTTTGTAACGATATAAAGTTTAATCTATAAAGAGTCCCAGTTTTACTGCATGAAATGATCATAATTAAATTGATTTTGTACCGGTTAAGAATGATTTGAAAAATTAGTTATTAAATATAATGAGAATATTCGAATTCCTAATTTATATATTTATTTAATAAATTAACGAGTAATTTTAATTAACAAATTTTAAATATCTGATCGAAATAATTAATTAAATGATAAGTTAATGTATCGAATTACGTTTTGTATTCATGAAAAGTATTGACAACTATACTACATGGATTAAAATGATATACATATAAATAAATCTTCAGTCGATAATGTAGATCTTGTAAATCCTATACATTTATCGATTCATACAAAATAGTATAGAATTCTTAATAAATTAGGTACAGTAGTTAGAGATAAAAACAAATATTTAACTATCGTAGAACCTTCAATCTAGTTTAATTATAATGTTTATAGAATAGAGTAGCGAAATCGTCGTCAGAAACATTCCAGAAAATTTCGCAAACATATCCACAGGTAGGTATTTAAGGATCGAGGACAACGTCATTGCCGACCTCAACAGATAATCATCGTTTTAATAATTATATTTAACTTGAACTACGATAAGAGGCAAGAAGAGAACTAAAAAATGGTAGTGAATGAGAGTAAGAGAGAGAAAGAGAGAGAGAGAGAGAGAGAGAGAGAGAGAGATATGTAAAATATATGGTAAACTATGTAGGATGATCCATGGCAAAGTTGCGCGCCAGTTTTAAAGAGCAAGAGCACGCAGATTCGAAAGAAAGAGAAAGCGATCGAGGTAAGCATGTCGCAAGACTTATAAAGAAAAACTAAGGCGAGAGTCGAGCTGGAGCTCACACAGTAATCAGTTGGCAGCCGGTGTCGAATATATTGGCAGTCTACACGCCACGTGTGTCAACACGCACTGACGCTTTCATCTTTCATTTGCTCCTACAGTCTTATACTCCTATGGTTTGCGATTAAAAGTGAAATATCGACCAAAGGTCGCACAAGTGACAAGGCATCGACATTATTTCGTATGCGTGTAAACTTTTTCCGTATCGCCACCATTGAATGCAAGCAGTGGCACATTATCAATTGTAAGCGTCTACTTAAGGAATCAAGCAAGACATTCAACCTCTGCGAGTAAGTTTTAACGCGCACGTTATATATATATATATATATATATATATATATATATACATCTACATACCAGTAAAGAAACTGGTTCTCTCTTTTATTAAGCATGATTGATTATTTCAGTTTGAATTTCATTTTTCTTAAAGCTCCTTCAAATACCTTTCAGTTACATATACGATAAATTAATTATAATATAATAATGATAATTTGTATAAGCAGTTAATTTTCCTGAAGTAGATGAATTTAAGGGTGTAAATCTTTAATCTTATTTATATGAGACGATGTTCAATTTTCTGAATTATTTTTTTCAAAAATAAAATAACTAAAACTAAGACGAATGAAAAATTGTAGACATAATTCATGATTCTATTAATATTACACTTTAGTTTTTTATATTAAAAGTATAGATATTTTATATTACAAATATACTAATTTAGATTATTTTTATAATAATTTTCTTAATTAATAGTATTGTAAAATTCATTTATAATAGAATTGTATGTTTATATTTGGTTATTTATAATGTTTTAAATATGTCACGCACTTCATTAATATTGCATTCCAAAGAAATCTACATTTTACTAAAGTAACCTGAATAATTGAAGGATAGCAAGTAATGACAGGATAAACCACTGGTCATTATTATTATCCCATTCAATACATTAATGATCAAACAGGTCTCATGAATTTCTAACTTATGAAAAATATTACTTTATTACTAGTTGTAAAGTTTTTCAATACGAATTTGTACGAAATTCAAAGCCATTGTTTTTACATTTTTTAATCAAAATTTGATTCTCTATATCAGTAAAATAATTTCGATAAATGTGTATTTTTTAGCTTTCTTAATAATTAAATACACGTTGCAAATATTATTATCAATTATTTTCAATCAGAAATTGTCGTTAAAAATAAATTTCATTAATACAAATATCCTACTTAATAATAATAACTGCAAATTTATTTTTCTATGATATATCGTAATTATTGTCCTGTAAAAAGGTAGAATTGAAAAACTCATACTATTATTGACCGCATCTTTATTTGTAGAAACCAGTAAAGAATACTGTTCTATTGAGAGAATTCTTACTGAAATTTCGAAAGTCTTCACAGGATATTTTGCTGCAATAATTTAACATCCAAGGTTCTTTCTTTATATAATTTGTAATATTCAACATACGGAGCCTTATCAATTTTCCAACTGCATTGTAAATTTCATCATATTCAACAAGTTTGTAAAATGAAGCCAAGATTCACAGTAGCTCTACTTATGTCTGTAACAATATTAGTTACGGTAACCATAGAAGGAAGACCGTCGGTAAATCAAGAACCAATCAAATTCAGTTTAGATATCAAGAAGGATGATGAGGAAAAAATAACTGAGAAACCTAGAAACTTTGAACTTAATGCAAAAATTCAAGATGGAATGGAAATTTTTTCTGATTTATATATATATATATATATACATACATAATATAAGAATCATAATATTGTTATGGCTATTGAAAAATATAAATTATTTAATAAATTTGGAAATTTTATATTTTAAAATACAATTTATCGAATTTGCTTGATATGTTTCATTTGAAAACGTTACCTTAAATTAATTATTCATTAATTATTAATTAAAATCTTAAATATTAACATAATCATATAATGACAAATTAATAATGTACTATTGTTCCTATTATACACACACACACACACACACACACACACACACACACATATATATATATATATATATATATATATATATATATATATATATATATATATACATATATTAGAATGTACTTAAATAAAATATTATAAAATCAAATTTATAGGATTTTAAACATTTTCATTAGTATATTTTACATGATGTTGTATTAACATCTTCATCGTAACGATTTATTAAAAGATGTGTATACAGCATCTTATTTTAACTCATAAATATACCTTCTTTTAATGACTGTTTTATTTCAATCAAATGTTATGTAGCCGATGATGTATTATGGTATGTTAAGAGTTACGTCATTAGTATGTAAATTTTTATTCTGATTCTCACTTACGCTGGGAAAAACCTTTTGATTTAACTTCCTAAGTCGACGCCACTTTATAAAATTTAATTAGGTATTCAATTTAATTTTAAACTTAAGATCGAAATAAACTATACTTCAATATTTTTCCTGGTTTTGAGAAACATAAATTGTTTAAACATAATTAATAAACAAGATATAAATATTTATGTTAAAAACGAAAAAATGAATGCGGATATATATTAGAAAGTATACAATTAACATTGAATTAATATAATTATATATATATATATATATATATACACGCAACCGATTGCTGAATTTGATGTATAAAAATGCTTAACTAGTATAATTTAAAGAATGCTATTCGTTTATGTATAAAATAAAAATCATGACACATAGAGGATAAGATAAATGTAGAAAATTAAACCGTTGAACTTTAGCAAAATAGAAATGACCAATTAATTGGCCTTCGAGCGCTCGAGTGAAACGTGAGAATTTCGATTCAAGTTTGTAATTTAGCTGGGAGGGGGGCAATGAAAATATCCAAATTTTGTTTGGCGTGTTGTAGGAGTGGTTAAGCCGGATGGCAGATACACTAAGATTTGGCCGAGGGCGACTAGTCAATTCGGTTGCAATTGCCCGAAACGCCGTAGCTGAGCGATTTGAGGTAATTCAAAAGTGTGTTTATACACGCACGGGAAAATCGGTATATGTCATTTGTAATTTTTGTGTCGTTACTTACTATTCCTCACTTTGAATAAAGGACTGAGCAGCAGCTTTAAGGATCATTGTGTAGTTAATAATACTTCTCGATAATGCTCTTCGATAGCTTATTATAAAACAAAAATATTTGAATCCTTTTAATAAATTTTTACTTTGATAAATTGTGAAAAAAATAATAATTTTAAAGTAAAAACGATATTTTTAAATACAATTAATATACATCTGTAAGAATTTTAACTTTTCATTTTTTGAACTTTATAAATACGACAATCTGAAAATTCCAATTAAAAGTCTGCAAATAATAAAATTTCAATGTTCGTATATTTCTTAACAGAATAATAAAAATTTAAAAAAATTATTTATTCAATAATTTTTTTGTTTGTTTTATTTTAATAAAATTTTCTAACTTATTAACGAATGAATTTTTAATAATACAGTCCTACTTATTCTTAAAAGTAAACATCTAATTCTCATTATCTATTAAATGTTGTGTTTTTGTATACATGTATATATGTACCAAATTTTCAAGCGCAGCCATCAAGCTTAAAATTCCAGTGTCATAATCGTAAATCATTTTTCTTTTTTTAAAACTGACGAGCATATGCGCAGAATAAACTATGAATAAATAGTTAAAATAAACTGGTATGTTGTGAAGTGGCAACAATGAAAGTATATTTATTACTCGTTAATGCTGTATGCATAACAAACCACTGACACTTTCGCCTTTACGAAATGATGCATAACCAAATATTATGCGTGAAAATATTCGAAATCTTCGATCTTAATTAACTATCGCACGTAATATAATTATATATAAATTGGTGTTTTTTTTTTGGAAAAAATGATATAAAATATAATTCAGGCATTAAAAATACTTGGAAATTTGAAGGGATAAATTTTTAATTATGAGCTTTTAATTAAATTTATTTTAAAAATTTATTTTTGCAATAAATACTCTCTTAAATAAGATGTTGATTATATTATATTATTATTAATCAATTACATTTATCTAATTTGTTCATACAGATTCATTCATTTAACGGAACTATACGTTTTATTACTAAATTCTAACGATATTCTCATATTATCATGTTCTACATTCGATATAACTAAAATGTTTTATTCTTAATAAAATAACAACAAAATACAAAAAATATTTAATTTTATGTAAAAATTTAAACAATATTGCTGAAAACTTATTATCCAACTACTTGTATATTAATATCATAATATCAGTTAATAATATAAGTTGATAATAGTTGTCAAACAAATTTTATTACTCATCTTTCATTACAATATATTGTGAAATACTAAAAAATTCACTTTCTTCATTTTGTAAATGAGAAACTTTTTGTCGTTTTGATTTGCGATCTGCATTAATGATTATTTCTTTTAAGTAATTTTATAGTCAAATGTATAAAATTATAAATTAAAAGTTTTTTTCTTTTATTATTTGTATCATGAATACAAAAATAATTATTACATTTCTATTAATGAAAACATTCCTCACACAATCTTAAAAGTGAAATCAATGAAATGTTACATGAAAGTCATCAATAATACTTCTTACGTAATTAACAAAAATTAATCATCATATAATAAATAATCTATAAGTACTGAAATATACTATCTATAACTTTTTTTTTTTTTAAGTAAATTCTGCACGTAATTATATATTTTAGAAAATTACAAAACATAATGTTTATATAGGAATTTATAATGTTGTAACTAACCATTTTGTAAAATCATACTACTATATAAGTATCTGATTTAATGCAATACTTTATTAATTAAAGTTCAAATAATTTTCATTTTATATGTGAAAAATTAATTATTAACAGTAATTGCTTGATACTTTATGTATTATTTTTATTGTTGTCTTTACCAAGTTGTAATTAATAACATCTGATTTTATGGCACCTTAGCAAAATTGATGTTTGCGTGTTTCATCTACTCCTCATATATTATACAAATAAAAGTTTAGAATATCAAAGTGCTTCCGCTAAATTTTAATAAAAAAATGTTTTATTTTATCCTTCAATTTTTTTAGATATAATAATACATTTTTAATTTTTACTCGATAGACATCATAAACAATTGTAAATATAATCCAATATATACAAATGAAATATTTTATACAACATATAGCACTAAAAAAATTGAACATCTTATGAAGTGGATATAGAAAAGGATTTGTAAGAATAATTATATATTATAAGGTATGGTAGTATATTATTAAAACTAATTAAGTCTTTTTCTTATATTCGAATGAAATATTTTATTAAATTTATTAATTGAACAATTTAATAGTGAATCTATTTATATACATATATTATAAAAATTTAATATTTGAAATTCCATGAATAAAATTTTTAATAAAAGATTGCAATAAATTATCCATAATATATTTTCAATTAGAATTTAAAGAAATATAAATCCAAAACATTTCAATTTTACATAAATTTTTCCTAATCATAAATCCAATTAGAACAAGCATTAAAAAATCTTGGAATATTTTTATTGCAATTGACATAATATAAAATTATATGGGTTGGAATAGAATATATATATATATATATATATATATATATATATATATATATATATATGTATATGGATGGAAATGCTACATTTAAAATAATATAATTACATTCTGCTAATAAAATTATTTTACTGATTTATGAAATCACATTATTCTAAATTATTTTGTAACGATAACTTCAAATAAGATAAATTAATTTTAAAGAATTGTATGATTAATAAATTATAATTTTTTTTTTTTAATTACAAGCATCCGTATATCATTAATTGAAATTTTTAAAAAAATGAAAAGAAAATGAAGTAATCGCTCAAATGTTTATGTTACGTAATGTGAAAAATTCTCGGAAAGAAACAAATTTAATTTTGAAATAAAACATACGAATTTGAAGCTTGTGACTAATACTTGAGCAAAACAGATTACTTTTCCGATATAAATATTTTCTTTGGATCTTCTCTTTCCTTCCAACTAAAATAAAAATTTCTAATATTCTGTAAATATTAATTTAATCGCATTTCATGTATATACGAACATTAAATTTGTGTATTCCTAAAACTTTTAACTCTTGTGAACCAATTATCAAAATATATTGCCATTGCAAAATATAATATATGCCTGCCCTTACAGGAGATTATGAGCGAAACACGAAACAACGTCGCAGGAGCAATAGGCGCTGCCAACGACATCATTGTCAAAGGGCGCAGCACCTTGCAGTCCTACGAAAAATCTCCGTTTGCCAATTTTCTACCTCCAAAAACTCGCGAAACTACCCGACTTGAAAGTGAGAAAGACCAGGCGTTCTTTGAAAGAAAGAGAGAAAATCCGATTAGTTTGTTCTTGCAATCTATCTTAAAACCTCAACCGATTGTCGATTCCATTAAAGAAGAAGACAAATATGGGAATAATGGAGATAAATTCGTAGTCGTTGGTCGTGCCTTTGTAAATGGCGTCGAGGGTATCAGCAATTTCGTTAATTATGTAGCCGATGTGAGTACTTCATATGTGACTAAGGACAAATAATATTTATTTTTCTTATTTTTTCCAATATTAAACGAAAAAGAATCTTTACCGTAGCTGAGTAAAATAAATGATATTTTTTGGGAACGTGTATATGACATATCTATCGTAGTATTTTAAACATTACTATTTATCATTGCACTTTTATTTATACAGTATATATGTCGAATTATATGACATGATAGCTTTAATATAATTATATTAAAAATTTTGAAATCTTACATAATTTAATAATTAATAATCAACTGCAATTTTACCAAAGCTCACAAATAATATACATTATTTTAGAAATTAAATTATTATAAAATAATATTATGTTGTACATTAAATAAATTTAATTACATCAATTTGCATTAAAATAATAAAAAAAATCTTTTACCATTTAATAATGTATAATCATAAAAATTAGATATCTTTTATTTTATTTTCTTATACTTATTATTATTACGTTGTATCAAATAACAAATTGTAAGAACTATAAATAAAATTATTAATATATTTTCCAAAATTTAAAATATAATAAATTTTTAATTTATAAAATTTATGGTTTAATAGTAATGTAAGTATTTAAAATTGTATATTATATGATATAGCTTTGATCATTTGTAATTAGAATATTTATTCTAATCTATGCAAAAAATCAGTAAATTGATATGAAATCTTATTATTTTTATCTTATTTGTAATATAAACTTAATATTTGTTTGTAAATCTGTTAATGATAAGAAATGCTAAGATTTAATAATCTTCATAAATACTTTGTCTTCAGTTACCAGTAAATGCTGCAAAAAAAACGTCACGAGGAATTACTGAAGCTCTGAATCAAATTGGATCACGCCTAATTGGTCTACAATAAAAATTTCAATTATAAAATTAATTTTAATATTTTACAAAATTTAGGAAAAATAAAATATGTAAATATAGTACATAAGTTAACTAACCTTGTTGAATCAATTATGTAAAAAGTATATTTATAAAAGTTCTTTACACAGCTTTAACAAGAATTCGCAGGTTTTTTTTCCAACATATAGCCTTATACATGTGTAATAAAAACATTTTCATATCGGTTAGTAATAAATATTTCACATTTTGTGCTCTACAGTTAACAAGCGTATTATGAATAATGTAAATAAAATTTTACTCTTACTGCCGTATTGAAATGAATAACACCTCTAAAGACGCTTATTTTTAAATACGGGCATATCAAATTTATAAAAATCAACATTCTCTAGCAGTACGTATTTCACATATACTTAAAATATTTGTAATAATCTGATTTTGTAATGAATAATATATATATGTAAAGTACGTAAAAGTTTCATTATAATTGACAAATTAGAAATTGTTGATATTTATAAAATATATCTCAATTTGTATACATTAAAACTTAAATACAGACATTTAACCAACGGCAGAGTGTATCAATTTTTTTATACCCAACTGTTAAAGCGAAACGCAATTGACATACCTTAGTAAATAATAAAACTATTTTCTAAAAACTAAATACATCGGTCGATCGAAATCATAATTAAGGATACTATCCTGTTGTTCTAATTATGATATTTTAATAATTTCATTATCATAACTTTGACTATACGAACATATTAATATATTTATCGATTATTTTAATAATGTTAACACTTGGTTAAAACATAAGATGAAATTGAAAAGAAATAACTTAATTACAATATTTAAATACAATTTGATATATAACCAAAGATTATTTTTCATAAATATTACAATCAAAATTATGTAACTTAATATCATAAATTATTGTCAAAAGTTTTTAAAATCTTATAGGTGAAAATAGTTTTATTTTACAAATTACATTATAACAATTGACTTATTATATAGGCGAGTATCCTTAAATATAAATACACGTAGACACTTATATAATATTTTATTTAAAAAAAATATAATTATTGCATTGAATTAACAATATTCACATTTTGGTGTTGAAACATGTATATATTTTTAAACTATTCGATTTAACGTTACTATATACTTTTACTATTATCTGTTAATAATTAACAAATTTTAAATATATATAATTTTTTTAAATATTATAAAAATTACAAAATATAATCATCTATTTGTTATTATTTTTATTAAAATTTACTGTATATAAACTTTGTAATTCTTTAGGTGAAAATTAATATTTTACAAAGAAAATTATGTACAAATTATGAATAATTAAACAAAAATCAATTCTATTTATTTGTGAATATTAAACTTAAAATACAAATATTTATATACAGTAAAAATTAATTGATACAAAAATGGTATAACGTCCAAATTAGTTCCACATTATATAGTTTTTATGGATTGTCTTAGAAAAATTTATTCTAAATTTCACCTTGAAAATTTGACATTATCATAATAAATTCATGGCACAATACATATATTATGATCAGAATATAATATTAAGAAATATGAATTTTCAACAATATTACTCTTACATGGTGATTAATATGTAAAATATTTAAAATTCCTGCTCATAACGTATAAAAAAGGAATTGAAGCTTCTTGAAAAGTATTATATAAATATATTAATATATTAATACATTTTGACGGATTAAAAAATCTGATATTGTTTAATTATTTATTGAGTTAAATTAAACATATATGCCTTTACATTTGCTAAAATCTTTTTAAAAGATTTGTTTGTAGAATTTACATAATTTTAAGGCATTCGGAGCTACATGATATATTGTTTTGATTTAATCTAGTTATATTGGTTTTACAGGAAAATGTAAATCACGTACAATGAAAATAATATTTTTACACTAATGTATGTGCAATTAATTCAAATAGAAAATGTCATATAAATCAAAGTAATTTGAAAATTTATTGATAAAATAACTGTACACTCACAATTTTATTTCACATATTTGGAGCAGAAGATTATAAATAAATAATTGATATTTAAAGCAAATTTCAGATATTGATGTAAATATGTAAAAATATACATATACTGAAAGAGAGATACGTTATAAAACTATCTTGCAATTAATTAATTTTTCAAAAATCTTGAAAGATAATTTTTGCTTAGTGTTGCATATAGAAACTGTAATGTTTGTGTCATAGAACTTATATCAATAATTTTAGAAAATTAAGTTGAACCAATACATACCCAATACGTCATCTGTTATACTGTGTTCAAAATATTCACACACGTATGCCTACGCTCACGCATAAACGTACGGGTTTATAGCGTAATTTATATGTATACTATGCGAAAAATCGTCGTAACGAAGAATTAGGAGAATATTAAACTTATGTGCTTTGTGGTACCTGATCTGTATTTATATCACAATGGATATGTCTACAGTTCACGTACGTGTACGTGTTGAATAATCAATTTCACGCAAGTATATTTGTCAATTGACTTTTACTTACTCAGTCATTATCATATCACACGTTTCTATACATAAAATCATTAAAGCACTCTACTCTACTCATTCTGTTTTTCACTTCGCTCTTTTCTTTTTTGTACATTTTACAAACTTTACCACATACATCCTCAAATTGTAATTAATTTATCGTTAAATAATAATAATATAATTATATAAAATATATATAATATATGTCTTCAAATTTTTATGCTTTAAAGTATTTTTTTTTATTTAAAGATTTTAAGAACGAAAGTTTGACTTTAAATTAAATAATAGAACAACATCATATTGAATTAAGATTATGGTAAAATTCTTTAAAAACGTGAATCTATGAAAAATCTTTAATAAGCATTTCCAATAACTATTCTTATGATAATAAATTAATTTTAAGAATGAATCACTGTTTTAATAAAAACTTTGTTAAAAACTCCGTCAATTACATTCGAACAATTTTTTCAATAATTTATAACCAAAATTATAATTTATTATAATTCTATATGAAATTATTATGATATATACAAACGTGATACAAGATTTTAAGAGTTACCAATCAAACAGATTCTCTGTATACGAAAGATACAAAAAATAATGGTATGATAAAACTATAATTTTATTGTGAACTATTTTGCAAAAAAAAAAAAAAAATGAAAAAAAGAAAACAAGGCATTAATGAATAGAAATATTGACGATATAAAATGTGCTACCGTAGTGAGAGATAACCTTCAACGATCTGCGCTTGCGAGTATAGAAATCCTCATTCATTAACTAACAAAAGTAAAATTGTTCTACAAGTGAAAACGAAAAATATGAAAATCAGGTAAAAAGATGGCATATACATATATATATATATATATATATATGCTTATCTTGTATCCAAGGACAATCCATTATCGGAAAATGTTAATTAAAAGTCGTGGCGTGGCAGTAGCTATCTTCGTTATCGTCGTCAGCATTGTCGTTGTCGTCGTTGTCATCGTTGTCGTTGTCATCATCGTTATGATACACGTCAATCATTCGTCAAAATTTTAGTAACTATTCTTCAACCAAAAGCGGCCGAGTGCGACGTCCCCTCGTTTGCTGTTCCTATCGATGAGCTGCGAAATGCGACAATTAATACATTATACCGCGTTCTCATCAGTCGGACCTGGTTTAGGTCGTCGTGGTATCGTAACTTTTGTAGGTGTGCGTGGATCGCTTGTGTCTGACCGTGCAGAATAATATCATGCTGGCGATGAGGCCGAACAGCTGGAGGAAGCCGATAACGAGACCCACGGTGCCAACGAAATGCAGCCGCTGGACCAGCCACATCTGGATGGCGTACGCGCAGCCATCCTTGTACCAATTCTGCTGGAAGTCCTCGTTCTCGTACTGCTTGCCGCAATATCGTTCGCGATTGCGACAGCATGAGTCCGGCACGCGCTCTTCATTTGGCCAAGCTTTAATGTTGTACCAGTCGTAGTATTTATCGACCCCACAGCACTGGAACTGCAATAGATCGGTTGTTGTATTAATGTACTTTAGCTTATTGACTGGACTTTGTTAAATGCTGTTTTACTTTTAAACATGTTTTGAATTTGTCGCTTAAGAAATAAGTATAAATGTATGAAATAGAGATGTGAAAGTATTGTTCGACGAAATTAACAAGAAAATTAATGAAACCTAAACCAATGATTTTCGGAGGAGTATAGTAATATTATTCTGAAATTTCATTAGGATTCACTGTACTTTCCATTCCAAAAGCTTTATAAATATATTTAGTTATTTAAAATTTTTTAAATTAACATCTTACACATTTATAACTGATATTCTATTGTTTTTTATAATTGATATTAAAATTTCAGTCATTTATATAAAAAAATTAGATATTTCATATTATTATTATTATTAATTATCATTATGTCAAAAATACTTATATCTATTGTTTATATTCATGAATTAACTATTACATATGCATGTAGATTATTTTGAACATTGAATCAAAGGTATATTTTACATTTAGAAAACAGGAATATGTCGTAGAAATTAGATTGTGATTGCGTTAGATTATAATAAATCCATTGAAAATAATTTTATGAAATGTATAATTATCTTCGTTAAGAATTTTAGATCTAAATAATTATATATATAGAAATAAGTAGTACTCGACATTACCGACGAAGTTATGTTTTATCATGTGGATAAATTCATTTTAAGAAAAAAATCAATTTCAAAAACCTTCTAATATTCACAAAAATTTTATGAAAATCAGAACATACTAAGTGAAAAGGAAAAATGTATCTTACGTCACTTGTTAAGATTACCTCTAAATCGGATTGTTAATTTCATATTAACCAACATTGTTAAATTATATATAGTTGTAAATCAGCTATTAAAAAAAAATTTTTTAAATTAATTAATATATTTATAATTTTGCTTGTTTACAAGTTGTTCTCTTATTTTCTACCGTTAAGAGTGAATAAAGTGTACAAGTGACGGAGCGATAAAATTTTCGACCGAATGCAAAGGATCCGTACAATATACGTGATTGTACTTTTAATGCACACTGTTTGCTACAATACTATGACATCAGGATCCCGTTTCAATCAAATTTTTTTCGTTATTGGAGTCATCGAACAATAGCATGTCAATACATGCGATTCTCCAATACAAGTAAAAGCAACATCGATAAAAATGTTTTTTCCTATTTTTGCTTCAAGATGTTTGCAAAATTTATATCCTAAGTAGACAGATCCAATGAGAAAATATAAATGAAAAGATTCAGTTAAAAATCATTAATTTAAAGAAGAAAAAAATGACGAGTAAATATAATGACGAAATTGTATCTAATTATGCTGTATAATTAAAATTTAGTTATATGTTAGTTATATGTAATTATGTACTATAATATTCAGTATACACATATTTTCATTGATATTAACAATAGAACTTTGTCACTTCTACGTATATAATTGTCATACATTTAATTAAACTTACATTAGTTTGTATATAATCCCAAAAATTGGAGAAAGTTCCACTTTCGTGCATATTTTCGTCAGTATAGTGCTCCGTAATTCCATAAAGTAATTGTGACTTCATGTTTGTTCCAACTTGATCTTTGAAAACAAATGCTAATGTGCCGAGCATAAATTCAGCCAAAAAGACGAGTATGACCAAACTGAAATACTACACAGAAAAGATTAATATATATCAATATTTTTAACTAAATCCTCTATAAAAGGATGTAATTTTTTATGTAATTAACTTAAAATTTATTTCAAAATGAAAAAAAAATGCGTATATCAAATTCATAATTTATCATATTCTTTAATTAATTTTTTAATTACTATTTTACGTCATATTATAATTATTATTACATACTAGGGTTTCTTTCCTATTAATAAAGCAATAAATAATATAATAAACTGTATTTAAAGTGCATTATATTATTCTTGAGTTTTTTTTATTTTATAAGCATTTTTTTACCAATAAAACATGTACGCAGAATTTCTCAAATATATATACATGGAACCTACTACTTTGGTGTGTTCTTTAACCTTTTTACTAATACTTTAATAATTGAAAATTTAAGTTTCTAACAACTTTTAATTTTAATATGTAGTAAAGAAGCTATAACAATATTAATCTTTCATCAATTCATTATTTAAGTAGTTGAATATATCTCCTATTATAATGCTGTGTAATTGTTTATAAAAAAAAAATTTATTTGTATACAAGCAATTATTTTACTTCTATTAGAATTTCTATATTCTGCATAAAATAAATAATTATTATATTATTCCGCTTTTTATATATTACAAATATTATATAATGTATGAAATTATAAATATTTTATTCGAAATTGATAAAGTATTTATTAATTATGCTTTTTTTTTAATTCTTTTTTATTTTTTTTTTTTTTTTAATTAATAAATGGAATAATTATATTAGTTTACTTATTAATAATATATATTTGAACAAATTTTATAAACTACAGAGTATGTATACTTACTATGTTGTATTTAAAATTTCTTATTGATATATATTGTTAAATGTAATTAATTATCTAGAAGTATCTTCAATACTATATGTATAAATGTTATTTTAAAAGTCTTCACAAATCATCAAACGTTTGCATTAAAGATAGCCGAAACTTTAGAAGTTTGTGAGATTTTATACTCGCTTAAAATATAATAATTTCTCTTGCAAAATAAAGTATGATAACTGTACTTCTTCAAGTGTAAGTAAATTGAAAAAAGTCGTGTATTATCTGATTTTAAGTATTGAAAAAAAAATTGACATAAGTGAAAATATATGTATTATCGTAAATGGTTTGGTCTCAAAACTATTTCCTTCGTGTCGACATAAAACGAATGCTGGAAAGTTTATTATGCAATTATCGTACTTATCCAAGTATACAAATGGGTACACCTCGACCTTGATTCGAAAGGAAACCCTTTATTAAAAAATATAAGTGCCTGCTCTCCCATCCCCTGAAGTATTGGCAATTACTCCGATATAAACAATAGCGTCGCTAAAGTACGTAACTGACCGTAATCAGTAAGCATCGCGACTGGAACCAAGCGCCGCAGCATCCGAAAAAGGCCACGACGAAGGTGACGCATCCGGTTGCGAGCACCACCACATCCGACGATGCGTAACTGTGTTGCGGAACCAGCGTCCCATAGTCGTAGGAGTAATTAAATCGCATCCAGAGACCAGCTCCCAGCATTCCGCAGGCGCACAGCTGCAACGAAAGAAAATCGAACCAATTAATAGACTATATGAAATTCTGTTGTACCGTCTGTTCTAATGTCGTTATTATCGTTATAATTATCACTTGGCTCGAGTGCCCCTTCACAATGGAGTAATTTGACACTTCGGTTCAAATTATTATTCATACCATAGATTCGCGGGTGTGACCAACTTGCAAGAATTTTTAAAACTTTGAGAGAGAAAATATTAAAAAAACTTATTTGTGCAAAAATTTGGCTATTTAGACCAATAGGTTAAGTTTCGCATTTCAATTATATTTTCGTTGCGATATTTCAATATTGTCAATGACTATTAATGAAAAAAGCAGTGTAGAGTTTAGTTTGCTAGTTTAGTTTAGTATGAACACGTAAAAATAATTACAATATGTTGCATTTTTATTTGCACTTTTTTCACGAAGTCGTAGATTTGTTAAACAAAATAAACATTAAATAATAAAATAATAATAAAATCGTAATTCTTAATAATATTTCGGTTAAATTTCAAATGCATGTTAATATAATGTTAAATGAATTTTGTCACGCTCTATCTAAACACGTTCCATATATATTTATCTATTTACCCGCTTGTGTATATTCTGTACGAGTGGGAAGATATTTACATATATAAAACTATCTTAAACCTAAATTTCTTGTTTTTAATTATAATATTAATTATACGGTTATGTCTTATGGTTTCATCAGTATATCGTACAATTAATAACATATTATTTTTTTACTTTCTTAGGCGAAATTTCACATTACATTAAACAACTTTTGCGGTTACTATTTTTAAAAAGGTTTACAAATTGTCTGTATAAAAGCCGCAACTAGAATATAGGTGCTTTTATTTTATATAAAATGGTCAATCCAGTTTTCTCCAAATTTTTCATTAATTTTGTCCTCAACGAATAAACAAACTTAATACAATTAATTTAGGTTTGAAGTTTGATACAAATTTTAAACATACTCTTAAGGTAACTAAGCAAACTTTATTTAGATTAATAACAACATTAACGAATATGATTTTTAAGTCACAATCGACAAGGAAAGATTTTTAATTATTAATAACCATAACTGATGATTATTTTACATACTGAGCAGTCTCTTTCAAGCGCTAAATTATATTATACACGATTTATTTCACTTTCAAAATAAGAAAACTTTCTAAATGATCCATGAACAATTAAAGAGCGTTATGAATAAATAATTCATATATATTCACTAAATAAATGATTCAAGTATTTTTGTATAAATTATCTAACTATATGAATCGCACATAAAAATATAGTATTGAATATGTTTTGAAATAAATTTAATAAAGTAATGAATTATATGTTTATGTACTATTTCTAGAACAAAAGTGTAAAGCCAATAAAATCTTAATATTTTATTGTTTATGTTATTTGAATGTCAAAGGTTAATAAAAAAAAAGACTGTAATAGACTATCAATGTAATTATTTTCATTGAACATATTATCTTAAAAAAACGTCAATTTAAATTTAATATTAATCGATAATAATAATAATTTTTAAATGTATCGATATATATATATATATATATATATATATGATTTTATAAATAATTAATCCGTAGTTATCGTGGTCGATTTCAAATATTTTAGTAAGAGTAGTTCATTTTTAAAATATGTATGAAATATATGCATAAATCATCATTATTCTATCTTACAATGACAATAGGACGATGTAATCGCTAATATTGCCATATGGTGTCTTGTTTTTGCCTTTATTATCTAAAAATTACATAAAAAATTATACATTAATACAATTTGATATTTAATATTTAAATAATAAAATCATATTATTTGCAAATAAATTTAAAACTTCACAACATAATTCGTATATCTTACTTGATCATTAAATTTTATTTAAATATCAATAGCATAATAGAATTATAATTTGAATATGAGAAAGTGATATTAAAATATATTATCGATAAATGTCATTATTACAGATTGTACAATGAAATAATATTTAAAATTTCCTAAAAGCTTTTTTTATGGGCCGTCTCTATCTAATAGATAAAGACGAGACATTATTGGATTAATAATTCTTATGAAAATATCACAAGTTTCACAATTTTGCTAAGTTTTTTTATATGATACTTTTTTTATGCAAAGTATACATGCAACTGCAGGAAGATATCTAATTATAGGAAGATCGGTATACGTAACGCATATACCTGAAATTGTAGTACTTTAGCTGAGGCTCGATTATAACCGGCTTGAGTTGTTCCATACCATCATAATATGTAACACGCGTTGTACATACTTACACATCTTGTTTCAGTACGATTCAGTACATAGACGCCCAGAAATCTACTAGTTTCTACTCAATCTCATAAGGAGAATGTTTTTTCGGTAATTCATTTTATACAAAAATAATATATTTAGAATTAATTTTAATAATCGATCCTATACATTTACTTATATAATCAATAAATATTTAATGACGATTGAAAATTTTTCTAAATTACATATTTAATCCTATTAATTTTCATATATAAACATCATACCTGAAGTAATAAAAATATATATCTTTATAATAGATTTTTAGCACCATGCATTTATTGCGTAAGCTGAAGATAATTTCTAAGAGGATCTGTTAATAATATTCAAATTCTTCTACAAAAAATAACATTCCTTTAATGATATATAAACTTTATGTCTACTATTAACTATAAAATAAATAATTTTCATGCGATTAAACAGCGAGATTAATAACCAAAATAGTAAATGAATGAGATATTTATAAGGAATCGTTATCAAACATATCTTTAAATATGTGATTCGCGTATTTTATGTATCTCACGTAAAAAAGTATCAATATTAAATAAAGATGATAAAAACGATTTCATCAATTGTCATACGTATATATTTCATTAAAATCTAATATCATAGATGAATTTTTCAATGTTTAACGCTGTGCCAAGCCTCGGAATATACTTTCTCTCATTCGTCGTAACAATTTCCACAACTTTAATTTTCTAGAACAATTTTCAAATGCATAATATTATCCTATACTTTCATACTAACTACACAATTTAATTATGTTGACACGAATTTTAGGTTGAATTCATATGAAGAAAGCAATATTATTTTTAGTGAAACCGCGATCGCACATTATACCGACATCTAAAGGTAATAGATGCACTATTCATTAAAAGATTTTAAGGACTTTTTGCCATTGTATTAAATACTACATAAAAGGCGGAATTATGCCCAATGGCCATAGCATAAATAGCCTTTTATAATATCAATTACTGAAAATTTGCAATGGAAATTAAATTAACTATTATGAAAACAATACTTTCTTTGATAAAATTATCAGAATTAAACTTTCTAAATCATATCCTTATTTTTGATATTAAAAAAAAAAGTTTAATCTATACAATGTAATACGTCGTCTTTTACGTTTTAATCGATCAAAAATTAGAAAATTAATTCAAAACTCAATCAATTCAATACTTTAAGTACCAATTTTTATGTAGCATAATTATATGTTTCTATTTTATGTAAATAGTCTGTAAATAGATTTCATAAGAATAAATGTTAAATCTTTCATTAACATCATAAAAATGATTTTAAAATCTCGTACTAAATACATAAATATTGTTGTAACTATTGCATATGGGCTTAATGTAATATAAAATATATTAGTGCATTCATATATTTTTTACTAACGGAAAAATAAAATACAACAAAAGAAATATTATTAAATAGTAATAATTTGGATTTAAAAATATTATAATGCGCATAACTTTAATACTCATTGATATAGTTTTTAAATAGAATGAACCTTGACATTTAATGAAGTCGAAAATTACTTCCAACGATTCCAATTAAGTACATAATGTACCATATATACTATAATACCGACAACATATAATTATTATCTCTTTATCTACATGTGATACAAAAATTCTCAATTTTTGTGTACCACATAGTCAAATTCTGTCATTTTATATTGGGCACAAATTATCACAATTACACGTTCAATTCGAATATTTCTATCAAAATTTTTATATATTATACTTATATATTACTCTTGTAAATTAAAAATTTCAATGTCTAACAAATTCTAAATCATACAATAAATCATTACGATACACTTATTATTTATAAATTTAATAAAAAAATTTTAACAAAATGCTGGCAAACATGTAAAAATGTATAGAATATGATAATTAAAATAAATAAAATTAAATAAAAACCACAGTAACTTAAATAGTTATTACTATTGAAATGTTAATTAAAATTAATAATTAAACAGGCATATTTAAATAAAATGAAATTATTTTTATGAAATCACTATAATTTTTTTTAAGCAAATAAATACGAAAATCTTTCAATTGATCAATTATAATGTAAAAAGAAGCAAGAGCTTAACGTAATAATATTTAACAAAGTAAAAGGCTTCGCACAGCTAAACATCATAACTAGTCACTGAAATATTAAACTATTCGCACTCGTACTAAGAATTCTCTGAAAAATATTGTCGCATAACATTTTTTGAAAAATATAAAGAAAAATTGCCACGCGCGCTAGAATGATGCAATAAGTTCAGAACGTAGACTTTGCTGTTACGCATGACGTTGACCTCGATGCTCCCGGTTAAGCTGTCCTGGCAATATTCCGTTTCATCTCGTGGATCGACTGCACCATTACGCTCCCGTTAATTTAGAAGAATCTGTTAATTCGAGCAACGAGAGTAGTTGACGCTTAGCTCCCATTTGAAAGCCCCGATTTTGTAGGCTCTAATTAAATTTGAAGTTTCTCCTTCATCTCTCTCTCTCCCTCTCTCTCTCTCTCTCTCTCTCTCT